>NC_056729.1:1497703571-1497811071 GCF_019279795.1 Protopterus annectens
AATATTCCAAAAGTTTTCATTCTAGCAGTAATACCTTCAATGTATAACGCAAACACCCTTTACTGTAGAACAACCATTGAGATTATTCACATTTCCCTAGTTTTCTTTCTGAAAGTGATTTATCCCATGGTAGATGGCTATTAGTGTTACATCTGTGTTACTATATGGTAAGTCAAGCATTCAATAATTTACTAGGAATCCCATTTGATTCTAATTTACTTCTACTTGAAAATGACTGCATTTATTTATTTATTGTCTGACTGACTACTCTATACTTATATGCTGAAATCTAGTACTGACTACAAAAAGCAACTACCCACTACAGACTGTCAAACTGTTTGTGCTAACAGTTACATCGTTAGAATTCTACATCACATCACATGGAATCAGGAAGTAACTGGACAGCTTTTCAGTGTACAGTAAATACAAACACAAGTTTACTATATTTAGTAAGCATAGCTCCACAGAGATAAGTAAAGTAAAAAAATATGTTACAATTAGAAAGCCCATTTTATATAGTGAGAGCATAATTACAACAAAAAGAAATGGTAACAAAATCTTTGTACATGATCCATAATCTTTAAAGCCTACAGGAGGAATAAAGGATATCAGCAAATGACAGTAGTAATCAAGCTTCCTGAATTCTAGTAGGGTTCAAACAAACAATCCTCATCTATAAAGCTGTAATTCCAGCAGAATCATGCACTGTATGTGTTGTTTTTGGGATTGATGACATTGCACAGATATATCAGACTCACCAAGAACACATGCACATCTATGTTTTTCCAGATTTGGAAATATATAATTCTGTGTGTTTGTGAACTCTGATAGATCTCTGTATGGTGCTGTTGTAGTGTCACTGCTATTACAAGGTGGAACAGATAATATAACAGTAATGAGGAGAAACAGAAAAGGTGAAAGGAAATATTTCCCAGTAACAACAACAGATACACAATCTGTGTTTGCCTAATGATTCCTGCATCAGTGGTGATGTGAATGTTTTTCCCAATGAATGATTATAGACATTCAAATGTACTCTGATGGATAGCACTGTACAAATATGGAAAAGAAACATATATAGGATTGTCCACCTTATTAATTAATTTATGTATGCAATTGAGATTTGTGAATCCAATACCACTTGTCATAAACACCGTGATTTCCACTTGTGGCTTGCTATCATTTATGTTAAATGCTTTTAATCTCTTGCTCCTTCCTTCTAGTATGATCAGGATCTTGGATGAAATTCATAGCCAAGTCATATTCTATGCAATAATTACTTGAGAGGTTTGTAGCTACACACAGGGCAGGGGTGACTCATAAGTATGTTGTACAATAGCACAGTGAGCAGTGATGCAAATTATTCTATGCATATAAATGAACTGCAAATGAAAGTGCATACCAATATGAAGCAGTAATGATATGCAAATGTATACCAGTCAAAACAGTGCCATGATTCATAGTTGTATCTGCAGGATCTTGTACACTAGCCTGTCTGACTGAACAAAAGCCTAGAGAAAATTCCTGCATTTCCAAGGGTAAAAAAAAAAAAAAAAAATGCACGGAAACCCAGTGTTAGCTATTACTATTACTACTACTGTTACTTAGCATCACCATTTTCTTAAATGATCAACTGAAATGGTAGACGGTGTCTGTGCAGTTACAGGAACGTGGTTCAAGCCTGAGGAAAGGACCCCAGCAGTGAAAGGCTACAATGCCTAGCATACATTCAGACTACCCTCTGAGAAGGAGAAAACAAAAGGAGGAGGTGTTTCCATTTCCGTAAAAAAACAAAAATACCTCTAGATTGGTCAAGCAGGATGACTCGGTTGAGCTACCCCATGTCCAGCTGATCATCAACAAAATTCCCCACAATATCATTTCTAGGTACAGGTCCCTAACCATGAACCATAAAACCACTCTGCATACCTGAAGTTACTAGAATCACTTACCATTCAACCCAACACACTACTCAAGGGTGATTTTAACTACATTTTCATAAACTGGGAAATATATATGACCACTAACATGCAGGCTCAGAGATTCATAGACTTTGTCAATGCAAATGCTCTAGAACAGATGGTCTGCACTCCCACTAGGGGCTCAAATAACCTTGACATAGTATTCACCAACATGGGTGAGCATTGTACCCACCCCCCAGCGTAATGTCCTCATTGGTAAGACTGGATCATAAATCGGACTCCTTTGAAATAAATGTAACAGTAGAACTCCCATCAAATCCTACTACCCTAAAGAATTTTTCCAATGCAAATTATCTTCTATTAAGTGATAGCATATGTAATTTCAAAGGTCCCTCTAACCCCCAAAAAATGGAGGCCTATGCAGAAGTATACATGAATGCCTTAGACAGCTATTTAAACAACTGCATAGAAACTGCAACACCTGACTGACGTAATCCTAGTTCTGGCTGGAAAAATAAGTCACTCTGGTGGACCCCCATCATAAATAGACTATACAACAGAAAGAAGGAATTCCTGTCTAGAAGTGAGTGAGACAGTGCACACCCGAGAAAAAAATCCCTTATTAGCTTCAACAGGCAAATCAGGGAACTAGTCAAGTCTTCAAAAGCTAAATATGAGATGAAAATAGGCTCCTAAGTAAAGGATAACCACAAAGCATTTTTTTAGTTATGTCCAAAATCTTAAGGGAAACACTCAACAATGTGTTGAGTTGGCTGCAGATGACACTACCTATACTCAGCCAGAAGAAACAGCAAACCTGCTGGCTGATAAATTCAGCTCACATTTCACCCCCCCATCACCTCCGGTCACTCCCCATGAAATACTTCCTACCATTCCTTTGCCTGTCATCACAAAAGAACAGGTGTCTCTGCACTCTCTAAAGCTAAAAACATAGCATCAGTGGGCCCTGATGGAATCTCAGGGTGCCTGTTAAATTGCTTGAAACATGACCTAACAGACCCACTTGGATCTCCAGACTGGATTTGTCCCAGTAGTGGGGAGGACAGCAATAGTCATCCCTCTGCACAAAGGAGGGGGGGCATCAACAGACCCAGAAAACTACTAATTCATATGTCTGACTAGCCTCATATGCAAGGCTATGGAAAGGATAATCTTGGACCTGATTAACAACAATAGGAGATCTCCAGATTCGAGACTCAACCTAAGTTCAGCTTCTTCAAGGGCAGATCCTGCCAGCTCAGTCTGATGAACTTCTTTGAGAAGGTCACCAATGCCATGGATGAAAGTAAGACAGTGCATTCCGCCTACCTTGACCTGGCCAAAATTGTGCATAAACCTCTGTCACCAGATGGATAGCCAAATGGCTTATGGATAGGACACATGTTGTTAGAGTGGGGTAATCCACATCCAGCAAGACTCCAGTCACCAGTGGAGTACCATAGGGCTCAGAGCTGGGCCCCATCATGCTTGGAATATACTTCTCAGATGTCAAGGTAAATATGGATGTACTCTGGCTGACCAAGTTTACTGATGACTGCAAGTTGGGGGCAATCACTGACTTCTCAAACAATGTTGACAATGATATTCTACAAGAAGGTCTGAAGCAGACTAATTATTGGTGTCACAGCCATGACCTCAAACTAAGTGCAAATAAGTGCATAATAATAATACACTTTAGGAAATCAAATAAGTCTGCAAATTGCAACATTGACAGCAACCCCCTAAGTTAAGACCCAGTGGTGAAAGATATAGATATTCAGATAGACAGTAATCTGAACTTTGATCACCATCTATCCACAGTAGTGATGAAATCCTTCTGTGTGGCTCAGCTTACAAGTAAGGGCATGGCATCCAGATCTAAGGATGTCAGAGTACCACTGTACTCGGCCCTCATCAGACCAGTAATTGAGTACAATGTACCCTTTGGCATGTACCTTGCCAGGCACCTGCAACAGCTGATGTGTCCTCAGAGGTTTCTCACCAAAATAATACAAGGTACAACCAAGCTGTCATACGCAGGCTGATTAAAAGCCCTCTCACTGTATTCGATTTCCTACCAACTACTGAGGAGTGATCTGTGCCTGACCTACAAGGCAGTCTCTGGCCCAGCCCTGATGGGAATCTTGCGTATTTGCAAAACTAACTGCATGACTGTTACCTGCTCCAAAGATCTACACCTGATCTCTTACATGAAAATATAATGGTCAAGAAATAGATATATGTGTCCCAGAGATTGCCCCTCCTCTGAAATAGGCTTCCTAATCACAGGAAGCAGAGATCCTCCCTGACCATCTTCAAGCACAATCTGGACCAATGGATGGGAAACTGCAAACTGACTCCTGGAGTGGTGTCCCTGTCCCTTATGGACAGAGTCAGTCTGTAAAAATTGCCAAAACCCTATTTGCTGACCCTTGTTAGGTTATAAGGGCTCTTTACCCATTAGCCTAGTAATCTCCTATGAACAACAACAATTCTATGGGCAGCAGATAGTTCATTGTAACCTGGCTAGCCAAAAAATAGTCAGTCATTTTTGTGTGGCCTAGGATATAGTGACATCCTAGTAGATATGCTCCACCAAGATGCAGAATGTATTTTACTGTATGGCTTTCCTATTCCTGTAAAGAACAAGGTATCGTCAGCACTCACTGAGCATATGTTTCTCCCAATGATGGCAGAGAAAATGACCACCACTGTGTACAGCATCAACACTGCACACGTTCCTGATGTACTGGGGTCATAAACTATGCACATGTATCAATAAGGAAATAAAAGCTCACTTAGTCCAGACTCACAGAGGTATGTCAACATGATAGGCTACCATGTTATGAACTGTCAGGTATTATGCAATGCAGAGGAGATCACTATCACTATCTAGGTAGTTTCCATGCTTCCTACGTCTGGTACATGTCACCTAGATCACTGTTGTCAGTAAGGTCAGTTCCAGCATGGTGATCTTGTTGGTACATGCAGGCTCAGTGGACAGTATATATGTATACTTCTACATACATGGTGCACATGTGCAAACATTCTCTCATATGTTGCTGGTGATGTTAGATACACCTGAAGTTCTGATGTATGACATCCATACCCAATCCAAATACTACTGGAGAAATACAACCAGCATAGCACATATGAAGACATGAAACATGGTGGAATATATTGCCAGCTGTGCCCCAATCTACTCAAAGGACTAATAGCCAGATGCATTTACAAACAGATTCTTGTAAGGTAAAGTGAGGTATGGCATGTTGTCAGCTTTTTAAAGTGCCAACTTTTTTGTGTTGAAGATTGTGGTACCACATACCACAACAAACAACATACATACATTTGTGTGATGTAGTGGGTAGGGAGTACAATGCCCTTTTCCCACTGATATGTAGTCTTGGAATTGGTATATATAATTAGAATGGCGAGTGGGGGGGTGCAGTACCCTCACATGGAGATATAGACAAGCACTTGTAATGCAGTTTTTATCACTTTGATGTGTGTGCGTGTAGTGTGTGTGTGTGTGTGTGTGTGTGTGTGTGTGTGTGTGCGCGCGTGTGCGTGCGTGTGTGCGTGTGTGCATGTGTGTTTATGCTTGTTTTCATGTAATGTGTTGTATTTTGAAAGAGTATGTGTAAATGTGTAAGTGAGTGAGTTTGCAGTTAGTTTTGCTCAATCACTTGAGACGCAGATGAGGTCACAGCAGATATGATAAAAATGTTGGGTGAGAGAGAGGAGAAAAGGTTATTTGGGCAGTCCTACAATGGTTCAAAGTCCCATAAAGATGGCAGAATTAGTGCAGATTATGTACAAGGATCTAATAACACAAATATGAAGAGATTCAAACTCATAGAGCTGTTCTCAGTGAGAGTGGATATGCAACAGGGTTCAGCTCTGAGTCCTGTGCAGCTCATACTGGTGGAAGACTGCATTAGCAAACAGGTCAGTGGAGACAGATTAACAAAGCTGCTGTATGCAGACAATGTGGCATTACATGCAGGCTCTGAAAAGAGAACTTCAGCAGATGATAGGCAAAAGGAATGCAAAACTGAATGTACTTGGGACTGAAACTGATTACAAATAAGACATGTATAATGGTAGCAAATGTGGGAAATCAGAAGAAGCTGAATTGAGATATAATGAAAATAGTGGAACAGGTTTGCTACTTCAGATATTTGGGGTGGTAATTGAAGGGAAGGGAAGTCTGAATGAGGAAGTGAAAGTTAGAATCACAGGGGCTGCAGCCAATTGGCAAAGACTGTCAAGGGTATTGCGTGACAGAAGAATGCCAAAAAAGATGACAAGGTATATAAAACAGTGGTGAGACCAGTACTACGGTGTAGCACAGAAATGTGGGAAGTGAAGACACAGCAGTTGAGGAAGTAATGAAGTAATAATGATGGAGATGGTGTCTGAGATGGGTGGTAGGACAAATGAAGAAATGAGGACATCAGAGAAGAAGCCCAAATAGCCCTAATTGCAGAGAAGCTCAGAGAGCAGATTACAGTGGTTCAGATACATGTACAGGAAACCAGAAGACAATCTCATGAAGAAGACTTAGGACAGACAACAGGAAATGAGGGCATCAAGCAAAGAGACAGATGGATTCTGTCAGGTAAGACCTGCAATAGTCAGGCATGAGAGAGAGAGAGTATAATTAACTCGAGAGAGAGAGAGAAGGCAACAACTGACACAACACCCCAACCCCATGTAGAAAAATGGGAAAAATAGAGTTAAAGATGATAGTAACAGTGACAGATAAATTGTTGGAAGGTGGATATAGGGATGTTTACAAGAAATATAGATATATTTTTGCAACTGTGGCATGATCATAAAGAAATAATCTCTGGCATTCAGAAACCACAGCTGCATTGCAGTAAGCATTTTTTCTCAACAAGCAGCCATTCACAGTTTGTGTGAGATTCATATACTCCATGTTGCCACCATTGTGGACCAGTACCATGTTAATATGGACACCATGCAGGGGCTGGTAGACATGTGCCAACCTCACCTGCAGGACCATGAGAGTTGTGAAGTATCTATCCCAGTGGATATCAAGGTATAAGTGACTTTATGTGTACCAGTTACTGGAACCTTCCAGAAACAAACAGAGGACACAATGGGAATATCTCCAGCATCTGCCTGAAGAATACTCCATGGGTTTCTCAATGACATGCTGCAGCATGCAGAGAAGCATATATGGCTCCCATATACCATGGAGGATGCAGCCAACACCATGTGGGACTTCAATGATATAGCTCGCTTTTGTGTGGTACTGGGGACCATACATAGCACCCACATTAAAACAGAGGCTCCACCTGGGAAAAGGGAAGAACAATTGTAAACTGGAAAGGGTATCACTTTGTTAACTGCCAAGTGGTCTGTAATGCACAGAATATCATCTACAATGTGTATGCAAGCCACCCAGAAAGTTACGACTCCACAGCCATGACCTCCACTAACCATTTGCAAAAAGGGGCTTTCCCCAGGGGCTTCTTATTGGCAATACTGAATATGGCTTGGATCCCTGATTAATGACACCAATCAGAAATAAGCTGAATGAAACAGAGCACGGATACAACTATATCCAATTGCGAAACCAGGATCATTCTGGAGCATGTATTCTGGCAGCAGAAGGCATGCTTTCAGTGCCTGGATGTATTTGGTAGCACCCTACAGTAAGATCCTGCCATGTGTGAAAAACATTTCTCAGTATGTGCAGTGTTACACAATATCATACCTAGGAGGCAGTTACAGTTCGGGTGGGGACAGTTGCTGCAGAAATAACCCCCAGTACATTAGGCAGTGGAGCTGAGCCAAATAAGGGGACACAGCAACACGGGACAAACATGCTAGATAGAGGTAGGCACAGTATGCCATAACACTGGCAAAGAAATGGCTTGTACAAAGCTTCACCCCACAACACAACATATACACTACAGTAACAGTGATGTTATCTTCTACCCCATCAACTAGCATATACTCAGCTTCTTACCGCCTATAAAATTGTCCAGCATGTAATACCATTCTACACAGCTATGTTTTCAGTTGGTCATCACAATATAATGACCAAAACCCCCCTCTCTGTCCATTGACCTATCAAAACTGCTGGAAATAGTCTGTCCTCATATAATGTTGTTAAGGCCTAAAACTCCTTGCCTGTATTCATCAGGTCAATACCTTCCTTCCAGTCCTTTAAAACCATTCTGAAAGGCTTGCTATCCCAAATCTGTTCTTGCTCAACCCCAGGATAAACTATACCCCTAAATATGAACATGCATCTATACATGCGTTATACCTCCTTACTCTCCCTTCTTCACTCACTTCCATAATTCAATCTTTTTTTCTCCCCTGACTCTCTTTCTAAATAAGGTATAGCCTTATTTTTTTCTCACACTTCATATTGCATTTCCTGATTGTATTATACTTACTTACCTTTTATTTTTCTACAAACTGGCTAACATTTCTATAAATATTAAATCATTATCATATAAATTGTATTTATTCTTAACCAATGTTTTCACATTATGTCTAATTTAGTATACCTATTTAAACTGTAGATATTTTTGTTTTATTTTTGAAGATTATAAAATTATTGCTCTTGTAATGTTTTGCAGTACTTTGCAGATTTTCTCCCTGTACCTCTTCTGAAAGTAAGCACCTACCCAGTTGGCAATCAAATGTTGATAAATAAATAAATAAATAAATAAGTATGTATGCAAACATAACACCAAACTCTGATTGCCCATGCATAGAATGGGCACACTCTGCATCAGACATAAGCAGCCCAAGAAACAAACTACGATGGACAGGGCACAGCTATCATGAACTACACAAGTGAGAAAGGGGCACAAGTGGAGAAGGGGCACTAGTGGAAAAGGGACACTAGTGGATAATGTCTTTTGTCTTCCACAGAGAAATGTGTGAGTGTTGAAGACAATGAAAACTAAGACTGCACTTCACTTATGTTTAAGTGTGTGTGTGTGTGTGTGTGTGTGTGTGTGTGTGTGTGTGTGTGTGTGTGTGTGTGTGTGTGTGTGTGTGTGTGAGGTTCATTGCAATCCAAGGCCTTTGAACAGCCAGTGTCATTCGATGTTTGAGTGTGTGAAACACTGGGGGCAGTGGTGGTGGTGGTGTGTGTGTGTGTGTGTGTGTGTGTATGTGTGTGTGTGTGTGTGTGTGTGTGTGTGTGTGTGTGTGTGTGTGTGTGTGTGTGTGTGTGTTTGTGTGGGTGGCTGTCTGCTGACATGTAGTTTCAGCAGTAGTCCTGTGGCTTGATCTACTGAACTTTTCTAGGGCATGCTTGGTAAGGTGCTGGGCATCCCTTGCAGGCACCCTCCATTGAGAGCTACTTGTACGAGGAGCTGCATGGATTTTACCATGGCCCTAGCCAAATGTTGACATGCTGTACAGCTGTGAATAATATCAATTAACAGATTTGCCATTAACACAAATGTGATGACCCCAGGGATGTCATTTCCTAGTTCTAGTCACCTCCACAAATGTGGAAGTGCTAGTGTTGTGTGAATATGACTGTGACAATGGGAGATACTGCCAGCACAGCTATCTGGAAGTTTGTAAATAATTATATGTCAATGGTGAATATCAAAATAATTTGTGTAAGATGCTTGTATTGCAAGTGTGTTGGAACTGTATGTCATGTGTATATCAAACTAGGTTTGTACAGACAAGTGTGTTTAAAATATATTTTATAAAGTGTTTGTGCTTAAAATGGATCCACAGTGTGCCCTACTGGAATAGAACAGAAATGTGCATGCACTATTGTAACTGTTTAAATGTATATACATTTAAACAGTGGAAACTGCAACACAGAAGGTTAACTTCAGTATAGCAAACTTCAGAAAAGCAACTGAAATTAAATTACTTTATAGGCTAGGCTGGAGACACAGTGTCTGTACTAAGGAACTTTCTGTATTGTCTTGGGCGTGTTTTATTGTTTTGTGACTTCCAGCATCTGCCAACGATCTGAGGAAAAGCCCTTGTCTATGTATTTTTACAAGTAGATACTAAATGCTACCAGCTGCCATCAATGGTTGTTTTGGGCCTGGGGACTAGAAGTCAGATGACAAGAAATGATGTAATTCTGCAAACTAGTCCAGCAGTAATATTTGAGATATTAATTTGAGAGACACAGAATTCTATATTCTGTCTTGGACCTGGCAACAACAAGAGCCATTCACCACATCTGCCTTGATCTTCTTAAGTAAATTAACTAAGGTATAGTAATTCTCTTAGATTCAGTCAGGACTATAGTGAAGCATAATTTAGATGTTTTTCTTTATTTGAGACTGTCCTGCAATGCTGTTTTAAATATTTCCATTACTTTTGAACTCTGATGTCACTGTGAATATATACTGAGTATTTTCTTGTTCTTTTATTATTCATTATTAAATATCTTTAAACCTTTCATTTGGCTGATCTGTGTAGAGCTATTTAAGTTCTGAGAGTACTTGCATAGTTATTTGGTGACACTGTGTAGACCACTCCTAATAGCCTTGCTCTCGGTCAAACTACTATTTGTGTTAATAGTAACATTACATAGTAAGATTGGACAACCTTTGTTAAGGGCCTTAAAGTAGCTGATAAGGAGTTGGATGGTGGCAGTAATAACTACCTTATACTCTGGGTAAAAGGGGGCATAGCTAGTAAACCTGCGCCAGCCTTTCCCAGGTGTGTGTATAACTCAAACCTCAAAGAGTGTGTGTGTCAGCTACTTGGGCAGGAACACGAAGCACTGGTTGGACAAAGAGGGTGAGGGAGGTCTTGGCTTGGCCACTCAGCTGTGATCGCAACTCTATAGCTGTGCCAGTGGGGAGTCTTATTGGGGATCTGGAGAAAGAAGGAGAAACCAGCCCTGGACTGACTGTAGTCTCTGTGTGCTCTTAAGGAACATTGCACTTGATGCAGAGAGCTGCATGTAGAAATATTATGTGTGTACCTGTTATCTTCTCAGTACATGTCCCCCACTGCTGCCAGTTGTGAGGATTGAGGCTCCTTGATTACTGGTCCAGTGGTGGGTTATCCCAGTGACTGTAGTTGCCACAATGGACACCTTTCATGGAGCTAGTAGTGGAATGGCTTTGTGGAAGTTGCCTGATGCTCTGCATGCAAGCATGAGAAGATGTGAACTTAGGAACAATACTAGGCAAGTGATCATGAGGACCATAAGATGCCTAACCATGTCCACCTTTATGTAGATACACTTAAACATTCATGCCTTCTTTATCAAGCACTTAATAGTGCTCACCTCCCAAACTGAGCAGGGCTCTAATTGACAATCCTGATGTAAATTTTTCTGTCCACTGAGGCAATCATCAAGACTAGCCTTAAAGATAGTCAAAGTAGTATTTTGTTTGACCTGCAGTGGTAACTTATTCCATAGGTTGGGAAAATGCTGAATTAGAAATCTATCTCCAGTCAGTCTTTTTAATTTGTTGGTGTAGATTTAGGTTCCCAGTGCAGGTGCTGGTATAGCCACCAGTTTGAAGGAAATTGAAGGTCAAATATGTTTGGGTCTTTCATGGCTCAAAAAGCAAATCACAGGTCAACTTGGAGTTTCCTCTAGGCTAATGAGTATAATCGTCCCCGTCCCCCCTCAACAGGGTGCAAGGAAGTTCAGGCTGTTAAGGTCAGTAATCAAGAACCTCGCCAGACTTCCAGTGCAAAGTGAAGCATGAAGGGAAACTCCACATCCCCCATCAAGTAGAATAAAGCCAAAAGAAATCAACCAGCCATCCTTCAAGACGAAAAGTCCTTGGGCTATTTCTTACAATCTTAAGCCAAGTGGTTACCATACAGACTCCTAAGGGCAGTAATTAAGAACCTCGTCAGACACCCAGTGCAAAGTGAAGCATGAAGGGAAACTACACATCCCCCATCAAGTAGAATAAAGCCAAAAGAAATCAACCAGTGGTCCTTCAAAACCAAAAGTCCTCAGGCTATTTCTTACAATCTTAAGCCAAGAGGTTACTATACAGAGTATGTACAGGATCATAAATTACCAGTATTTTAGAGCTTTTAGAGCTTATTTATAAGCGGTGTGCACACTCGTGAGGGCATTTGGTCTGCCTTCTAATCCCTTTGTTTTTTCTTGATAGCAACCCCCCCCCCCCCACTAGTCTAATAGGCTGATGTAGCTGTTCCAAGAAACAATATAGAGATGGTCTGATACTGTATATCAATCTAACTGCAGCAGTATCAGATGCTATAACCTCAAATCACAAATAACCTTCCCAATGTTTAGGTTCCCTTAAATAAAGCCACATTGTCCCTCAAAACTTTATCTTATTATTTTTCCAGATCAGAGCAGCTTGCACAATCTTGTAAAAAAACTTCCTATCATTAATGTATTTTTTTTCTCCTTTGCTTAAATTCCAACAGTTGTCATAATCCTTAAATAATATATACAGTCCTATCTTTAAGTAGGTATTTTACAATTGAATTTATTGTATCCTATTATGCAACTTTTCTTGCACTAAATGTAAAGTAACATTATTCTCCTAACATTACGTAATTCTGTAGCGTAAAACAACTGCCATATGTTTTTTGTGTAGATGTATTGTAATGGAGCTTTTCTCCCTGGGCCTCCACTGAAAATGGGTTTATTGCACAGTCAGACATTCCTGGTAAACAAATCTAAAATAAAATAATAAATAAAATAAATAAATATAAGTACAAGTGCTGCAAACCATATGCAAACCACACTGGCAACAAGTTATATTATAAACTAGTAGAACAGAAAGGTTTATACAAGTAAAAAATATAGCTACCAACAAAATGATAGATTTTTTTTTGCTCCTCTTCTGCCCCAGCTCTGAATACTCTGTTCGCCCTTGCTTCGTTCAGGCTCACTCTGCTCCCCTACCCTACTCCCAGTCCCACCCACGGCCATATCCTTTAACTTATAAGCCTAGAGGACCCACCCACAAGCAGCTCTCAACAAATTAGACCACTTCCCTTCAAACTAACAGGCACATCTAAATTATCTATCCCCTAAGGCTTAATTAAACTAAATCTTAACTGCAATAAACTCCATCCTCCCTCCTACACACCACGATATCCCACACCTCAAAAATATATTACTCATATCCTCCATTTTACTTATAATATTATTACTCCTTACCGCAGCCACAGCACTTACATATAAAGCAGCTCTACCCAGCTACACCACAACATCCTCCAACAACATATCCCTAAAACTACATCATTACTCCCATATCTGCCCTCAACTATTTAACTATCCCTTGCCCTGCAACTCCAGTACCAAAACTAAAACCTATGACACCATCAAACCCCATTTTTCTTACACTAAATCTAAACCACAAAACCAAATACAACCAACTATCTAATACTGAAATTAATACAGAGTGGTGACATGCACCCAAACCCTGGACCAAACATGCAAACTAACTCCAAGTCCTAAACCCAGTTACTATTAGTCTAGGATGTTTATGCAATAAAATAGTCTCCCTGAATGCTTGGATAGACGTAACACATCAGATATATTAGCCCTAGCAGAAACCTGGCTAACCTCCTGCATAAAAGCTATTGATATTATATCCCCTAACTATGCCATATACAGATTAGACAGACCTACAAAAGGTGGAAGAACAGCACTCCTATAGCCATCCATACTCAACATAACTCCATATCTACACAGTACACCCAAATTCCTTAATGCTGGAATATGAATAACTACCCTAAATCTTAACAACTCAAATAAATTGTACCACGACAGTCTATATCCCACCAGGAAACAATGTACCAATCCAAGATGATATAGTGTCATAGACTACAGAAAACATCAAGCTAAAATGTGTTAAAAACTAGGCGATATGAACATAAACTGATGAATTGATAAGCCATCACTGCAAACTCCCCTAAACACATATAAACCTGTACAGCTTCAACCAATTAATCACAGAGTCTACAAGGTACAACAAAGACTTCACTAGTCACTCTACCCTAGACTGGATCCTTGTATCCCACCCAACCAACTTCTCCTCCTCAGGTGCACTCTCGCTCTCACTAAGTGACCATCTTCCAGCCTTTGCCATCTGAACAACTACCCATCTTCCAAAAACACATGCCATAAAAGCAGTTAGAAATACTACTAGACTAAACCAAGAAACACTCAACACTCTATTATCAACAATAAACTGGAATCCTCTAAAATCACTACCACTTAATGATGCTGTACAATACTTCAATACTACTTTTTAAAAATAATTGATAGTATTTTGTATTGTAGGTTGTATCTTGCAGTTCTGGCTGTAGCCAGAGACAAAATGTCTGGGAAACCAAGTATTAGGAAGCTATTTTATTGTCTCTAGCAGGAAGCTTATTGCTACTCTGGAAGGGTAGAGGTCTGAAACTGTTTTATGACTTCCAGGAGCTGCAGCAGATCTGAATAAAGCTCTGTCTGTGTGTATGGTAACATATAGGTGCTAAAATCCTGGCAGCTTCTAGTATTGGTGATAGTGTCGGAAACAGAGTCAGATGACCAGATGTGATGTCATTCTGTAAGCTATCTCAGAAATAATATTTAGATATTATACTGAGAGGTCTCTCAGTCAGACTGAGCAGTCTGTGTCTTGGAACCTGAAACAGAAGGATCCCTCACCTACTTCATCTTGCTTTGCTCTAGTAAGTGAACCAGGGAATAGTAGCTCTTTAGATTAGTACTGAAAATATAGTGAGATTGGTTAAGTACTGTTTTCTTGTATCTGTGTGAATCTATTCATCTGTGGTATTTTAATGTTTCCTGGTTGAAAATCTGATGTTTACTGAAAAAAATATTTAGTATTTTCATGTTCTTTTATTATTTATTATTACATATATTTAAATTTTTCATTGTGGCTGGTCCTTCTTGAAAATATTTAAATTTTGAGAGTATTTGCTCATAGTTATTTGGTGATAACTCTGGCCAGTCCTGAAAGCCTTGCTGTTTGGTCAACATTACCATTTATATTAATACTTATTTCACTCAGTATAATTGGGTACCCTTGTAAGAGTGCTTGGTGGCAGTGATAACTACCGTATAGTCTGGACAAAGAGAAGTCAGGGAAGAGAATTTGATAAGGTACGAAAGTAAGTGAAGAAGGGAGAGTAAGGAGGTATAAGGAAATGAAAATGTACTTGTTCACATTTAGGGGTATAGTTTATCCTGGTTTTGAGCATGAACAAAGCCAGATTTAACTCGGAATTCTTTCAGAGTGGTTTTGAAAGATGGGAGTGAGGGTATTGACCTGATGGATACAGATAATGAGTTCCAAGCTTCAGCACCCTTGTACAAGTACAGACAATGTCCAGCAGATTTGATAGGTTTTTAGACAGACAAGAGTTTTTGGTCACTGCATCACACTGATCAACAGGGAACATAGTTGTGTGGAATGTTTTTTAGTGCTGGAAAGTCAGATGGATGCTGGATAATTCAATAGGTGGTAAGAAGCTGTGTATGTGTTAGGTGATCAGGCAGGTCTAACCAGTTTAGGGTTTTTACTGCTATGCAGTAATGGTTCTGAAAGGGGAATTTGCTGCAAATTTAACAACTTTGTTATAACTTTGTTCAAGTTTTAATTTTTGTTAAGGCTGGTGTTTAGGGTGAGAGAACCATAAAGAACTATGGGGAGGAGATAAGTTGTGGCAAGTGTAGTTTAGCTGTGTCAGTCAGGAGGTTTTTGCTCTGTAAAGAACCCCTAGTTTTTAACACATTTTTCTTATGCAATATTATATATGCAGGTTGAATGTAAGCTTATGTTCCACTATCACCCCTAATAATTTGCTATGAAAAGTGACTTCAATGGTTGCATTATCAAGAGAGGGACTTAAAATTTTATTTCTTATGACAGGGGGAAATGGGGGTAAAAATAATAAAAATTAATACTAGACAAGCAATCACAAGGACCATAAGATAACAGGCCATACATACCTTTAGACAACAAGTTCTTTCTACCCTTTGCAGGCACTTAACCGTGCTCAACTTTCAAACCAAGCAGGGTCATACATGATAACTCTGGGGTACATTTGTGTCCACTCATCTAATCATCAAGACTAGCCATAAAGACAGGTAAAGCAGTATTTTTCTTGACCTGTTGTGATGTTATGAGCTAGTGTCATCTGTACCAGGGAGAGTAGCACAGTACATGTGTACATATGCCAGCATAGCTAGCTGGAGTTTTGTAAAGAATTCTATTTGACTATCACACTGATTTGTACAGATGTTTGAGTTAAAATATATTTGTAAAGTTAGTTGTGTTAAAAATGCATCAACAGTAGGTCCTGCTGGACAGAAAGAATGTAAACATGCATATTAGCTTGTATTGTTTTATCTGATCAAATGTGTATATTTATCAGGGAACCCTGAAAGGGTGGAAAGTTTGAAATTGTGTTATAGCTTTCAGATGCTGCTACAGATCTTAGCAAAGGTGTGTGTGTGTGTGTGTGTGTGTGTGTGTGTGTGTGTGTGTGTGTGTGTGTGTGTTGTACCAGAGTCAGGTGACCAGAGGATATGTCATCTGCCAACCAGTATCTGGTTTCTTTGGAACCCTCACAGCAGCACTTTGGAACCTGACAGGAAAGATTTCTGACAGGATAAATATCTCACACATCCACACAGACAAAGAGCGACATCATCTGGCTTTTGCTGTGGAAGCCACTCAGCACACATCAGCTTGCATTGCTTTAGTTAGTACTCAGAGAACAGTAATTTTTTAGCTGGTCTGGGATATTTAGTGAGAATAGTTTAGTATTGTTTTTTGCATCTGTGAGAAACTATCCAACTGTATTATTTTTATATCTCTGTGGTTGAAATTCTGCTGTTTATTGTATTCAGTATTCTCCTGTTTTTTGTTTTATTTTTTATCATTAAATATTGTAATACCTTTCATTGTGGCTGGTCCTATAGAGAATATTTTTAACATCTTGAGAGTACTTATGCTTGTTTTGGTGACATTGTGGTCTCACTCCTGAAATTCTTGCTGCTTTGGTCACACTCTACAATTTGTGTTAGTATTACCTTTGCACAGTATAATTGGGTACTCTTTGTAAGAGCCTTAGGGTAGCTGACTGGTGGCAGCATGGATACCTCAGAGTCTGGGCAGAAAGGGGCAGGGCTAGTAAATCTTTGCCAGCTTTTTCCAGGTGTGTATGTGTGGGTGAAACTCAAATATCCAAGTGTGTGTGTCAGCTATGGGGAAACAGGGACCCAGAGCTCCAAAGTGGTCAGTGTGGAGTTTTGTGTAGGTCTGGAGAGAGGAGAGTCCAGCCCCAGGTCTGGAGTGTGCTCCCTGTGTGCTCTTAAGGGAAATTGTGCTTGGTGCAGGGAACTATATGTGAAAATACTGTACAAATCCATCTTTGCTCTTAGTCACTGTCCCTCACCTGAGTCGTTGGTGAGGATTGAGTCTCCTTGACTGCTGGCCTGGCCTAAGGGACCTGTCACATATTGGTGGCAGTGATGGGATATTAATTGAACTTCAGTAGCTGGTGGGCAGTTGTCACTGAAAGTGTGTGTGTACTCTCAGCAGCCACAAGGTAAACATACAGAGTTTCATTTTTTGCAACAGTTTTATTTATTTGTGTTAGTTTAGTTTAGTCAAGGAAAGCAGGCAAGGATGTCAGCAGAAGATTATAGCAAGCTGCCAAAGAACCGGTTGGCCAAGGAGTGTGAAGCCAAAGGACTGGTGCATGCCAACCTGACTAAACAGGAAATGATTTCAGCCTTGGTCACAGCTGCAGCATGGACCTGCAACCCAGAAGACAACAAGTCTGGTGATGGGGATGAGCAGTCTTCAGGAACAGGACAGTTCACCTCTTCCTCAGAGGACTTAAAAATCATTCTTGAGATAAAGAGACTTGAACATGAGACCAAACCAACTAATGGAGTCAGAATCAACAGAGATACTGCTGCATTGGGAGGCTGAATAAAAGGCAAAACAGATGGAGTTAGAATCAGCAGAGAGACTGTGGCATTTGGAGGCTGAAGAAAATGAGAAACAGCGGCAACATGAGATGGAGATGCTGACTCTTTGGCAGGGTCAAGGAGCTAATGAGGAAGGGAATAACCAAACCCCAGAAGCAATAAAAGTCAGTAAATTTCTTCCACAATTTACAGGGGGTAATGATTTTGATAGTTTTATTCATGTATTTGAAAGGGTATGTAAACAGAATAATGTTGACCAAGGGCTCTGGTATGGTTACTGACCCCCTTACTCCATGGTAAAACTGTAACTGCTATTTATAAATTGTCTGATACTGATTGCTTGAGCTATGATTAAAGTAAAACAATGCTTGCCAGAATGTTTCAAGTTAACACCTTAACACCTGAAGCTTACAGAAAAAAAGTTTTGTGAGCATAGACACAAGGCAAATGTAAGTGTATGTGATTATATTGCTGGGTTAAGCACTTATTTTCATTGGTGGGTGATTGGGTGTCAGATCACCACTTTTGAAAGGTTGGCAGAACTTTTGTTGAGGGAACAAGCCCTTAGCACATTGTCTGAGTACATAAGAATCTAGTAGGCAAACCGGGAGGGTAACTCTGCAGATCAGCTGGGGAGAAAAGAGCATCTCTACTTGGCAAGCAAGGCATCACTGCACAAGAAGTGGATACCCAACACTGCACATGGTTATAAGGGAACCCATGGTGGGCAACCTAAACCACCCCAGCAGAGTAAATCAGTAACAGGGGAAGCCACTAGGTCAGATACACAGCCAGGACCAAGGGTTAGATGTTTTAAAATTAATCAGAGGGGCCATGTAGCATACAAATGCCCACTGAGGCAAGATGGGGAACAAAAGATGAAGGAGCTAGCAAGTGGAAATAGCACCATGCCAGTGGTAAGTTGTCTGGAGACAACAGAGGTACAAAATTATCACCAAAGTTTGTATCCTATGTTAGTGGACGGAAGATGGGTCACTGCTAACACTGACATAACCATTGTGAAGCCTGCAGTAGTTAAAAAGGAGCAGTACTTGCTTGGCAGTCCACACCAGACAAAGCTTTAGGAAGGACCCCATTCCAAATATCTTTGGCCAAATTTCACCTTAACTGGGAGGGTGGAAAAGGAAGCAAGCAGGTAGGTGTGTTTGAGGATATCCCTGCAGAAGTCTTGATAGGGAATGATTTTGATAATGCAGTACCTTGTGTGCATGCAGTTACACGTGGTCAGGCTTGGAGACAGGCATGTGGGTCAGGTAGCCTCAAGGAGACCCAGATGGACCCCGCACCTGAATCTAGGGCTAGTAAGGTGACTGTTTCAGGGAGGGAGCTACGCTGTAGCTGTGAGACTGAAAGTGATCCACAGATGCTGGTAGGTACTGATGCTCCCATGGACAGGGTGACTGCAAGGGCAGAGGTAAGTGATAGCACCCAGGCTGGCAGAGAGGCACTGCTGTCAGAAGAGACTGGGCTTCTGGTGAAAAGGGAGCTGGGAATGGTCACAAAGGTAAAATTGAGACAGACTCAATGTTTGGACCCTATATTATGAGGCTTGAGGGAGTAGCTAAGGAGATACCTGATACTCAAGGCAAACTGGAGACTGTATACTGGAACAAAGGGTTACTGTACAGAGAGTGGACCCCTAAGGGGGGCTAGAGGGTGAGGTAATACAGCAGTTGGTAGTGCCCAGAGCCTATCATCTGGCACTTCTAGTCAGTAATAAATATATAGAAGAATAACATATATATTGCTATAGTTTAAAGCTAATATTATGGTACATATATAGAATAGCCCCCATCTCAGTTCATAGCTTCTTTCATACCAGGGACACCCCGCCAAGTGTCCCAAGTATGAAAGAGAGAACTGGATTATTCACCTGGGAGCTCTTTTTTCCCCAGGTTTGAAACCATTTGTAATAATGTCTTTACATATATATTTTATATATATATTAATAATATATATATATCTAGTCATAGCCCATGACACTCCTTTTGCAGGTTGTATTGCCATAAAGCATACCAAGAGATGTATTATGCAGAACATTTATTGGCCTGGGATTGCAAGGTATGTAAAAGAATACTGCAGGACCTGCGAGCAGTGCCAAAAGGTAGGCAAGGCAGGAGACAAGGTCAAGGCTCCTTTGATGCTTTTGTCTGTGATTGAGGAGCCATTTCAGAGGGTAACTGCAAGTTCCACAGGAAAGAAGTACATCCTGGTGGTAGTAGATTATGCTACTAGATAACCTGAGGCAGTGGCTTTGTCCTCTATAGAGGCAGAGAAGGTGGAAAATGCTTTGTTAGAGACTTTCAGCAGGGTAGGTTTCCCAAGACAAATTCTGACTGTCAGACCTGTTGGCTTGTCTGTGGAAGCGCTGTGGGGTGAAGCACCTAAAAACTACCCCTACCACCCCCAGACTAATGGTATTATGGAGAGGTCAAACTATACAGTAAAGACCACGCTATGGGTGCTTGCAGACCAGTTTAAGAGAGAGTGGGACAATATTTGCCCCATCTGCTGTTTGCATACAGAGAGGTACCCCAGGAATCCACAGGTTTTTCACCCTTTGAGTTGCTGTATGGGCATAAAGTGAGTGGGCCTTTAGATTTGATTTGTGATGAATGGGAGGGTGAGTGTGAATCCCAGAAGGAGTCTGTTGTGGCATATGTCCTAAGCCTCAGGAAAAGGATTAGGGAGTTAATGGGTTTGGCCCAAGAGACCCTGTCAGGAACCCAACATCAGAAAAAGGTCTGGTATAACAGGAATGCTCAAGCTCAACAGTATGCTGTGGGACAGGTTATGGTGCTCATTCCTGTCAGATGCAATAAACTGCAGGAAGCTTGGGAGGGACCCTTCAAAGTGGCAAGGAAGGTCAGTGATGTTAATTAAATGGTAAACCTGCTAGGCCAGAGGCAGAGGCACAAATTGTACCATGTTAACATGATGAAGCCTTACCATGATAGGCAGGCCCTGATGCTGAGTATTTGCAGTGGATGGCAAGAGGAGTCAAGACAGGGCATAGGTAATGTGTTCCCAGACAGGCACATTTTTCAGAAGCAATGCTTTTCTAAGTTCATTTGAAAAACTGGCTTGAGTTTTCAAGGGGGTGTGGTAATATGAGGTAGTGCCATCTGTGCCAGGGAGAGTAGGGCAGTACATGTGTACATATGCCAGCAGAGCTAGCTGGAGTTTTGCAAAGAATTTTATGTTAATTGTCTAGCACACTGATTTGTACAGACGTTTGAGTTAAAAATATATTTGTAAAGTTACATGTGTTAAAAATGCATCAACAGCAGGCCCTGCTGGACAGGAAGAATGTATGCATGTATATTAGGTTGCATTGTTTTAACTGATCAAATATGTATGTTTATCAGGGAACCCTGGAAAGGTGGAAAGTTTAAAATTGTGTTATAGCTTTCAGATGCTGCCACAGATCTTAGCAAAGCTCTGTGTCTATTGTACCAGACTCAGATGACCAGAGGTGATGTCATCCTCTAATCAGCATCTGGTCTGTTTTGAACCCTCGCAGCAGCACTTTGGAACCTGACAGAAAAGATTTCTGACAGGATATATATCTCACACATCCATGCAGACAGAGAGAAACATCTTGCTTTTGCTGTGGTAAGACACTCAGGACACATCAACTTGCCTTGCTTTAGTATGTAGTCAGGGAACAGAAACTCTTTAGCCAGTCAGGGACATTTAGTGAGAATAGTTTAGTATTATCCAACGGTATTATTTTGCATATGTCTGTGGTTGAAATGCTGTTGTTTATCATATTCAGTATTCTCCTGTTTCCTGTTTTACTATTTATCATTGAATATTTTAATACCTTTCAATGCGGCTGGTCCTTTAGAGAATACTTTTAACATCGTGAAAGTACTTATGCTTGTTTTAGTGACACTGGTTGCTCCTTAAAGCCTTGCTTTTTTGATCACACCCTACCATTTGTGTTAGTATTAATTTTACACAGTATAACTGGGTACCCTTTGTAAGAGCCTTAGTGTAGCTGACTGATGGCAGCGTGATTACCTCAAAGCCTGGGCACAAAGGGGCACAGCTAGCAAATCTGTGCCAGCTTTCCTCAGGTGTGTATGTGTGTATGAAACTCAAATATCCAAGTGTCAGTGTTAGCTACTGGGAACAGGGACACAGAGCTCCAAAGTGCTCAGTGTGGAATTTTCCATGGGTCTGGAGAGAGAAGGACACTTCAGACCCAGGTCTGGAGTGTGCTCCTTCCCTGTGTGCTCTTAAGGGAAATTGTGCTTGGTGCAGGGAGCTGCATCTGAAAATTCTGTGTGAATTCTGCTCTTAGTGGCCATCCCTCAGTGGTGAGGACTGACTCTCCTTGATTGCTGGCTTGGAGTAGGGACCCGTCACACCTGTAATGGTAACTTACTCCATAAACTGGGAGCCTGAAGGTAGGAACTTAATTCCTCCAGAGTCTCTTATGTGTTGGTGTAAACTTGCTTGCCTAGTATTGGAGTTTGTACAGCCACTGGCTGTGTGTATAACTAGGAGGTTAAATATGATTGTCACTTTTTGAGCCATAAAGACCCCAAAAATGTCACCTTGGAGCAATCTATAGGCTACAGACTACAAGTAGAGTTGTGCTACTCAGGACAAAGAATTTAAGGCCTTTACTACATTTTTATTTTTTGTTAAAATTGTTGGGACCTTTCTAATTTAGCAATGTGCAAATAAGGAGCATTGTATTCGGTCATAGGTCTGAAAAGAGAGGAGTACATTGGCAATATGATTTCTTTGGCTCTTGAAGATAATCTCTTGTAAACTTTCAGAGCCAGATAGGATTTCCACAACTATGGTGTAAACATGATCTGTGTTGTCCACATAAGTATATAGGTCTTTTATAAAAATGTATCTGTTAGAAAAGGAGTACCTCTTGTAACATGACATGGGAGCAGCTTTGCCAACCACTATTCTGCAATGTTTGCATTTAGCTTCACAGTTTTCACTACACAAGATATATGAGCATTTCAGGTCTTGCTGGAGCAATTCAGTATTAGTGGATGAACAGATAACAGAGCCCAACTTGCAATCAGCAAACTTAATCAACCACACTCCAGGGATATTGGCCTGAATATCTGCAATGTCCAGCAATGATCATTGCTGTACCTCAATAGTTACAATTTTGTGCTCAGACAGAGTATGCCAACTTTCACTACTTGGTATCTGTTGGATAGTCAGTTTACAATCTAACAGACAACATAGGTATCACATCAAGTCTAACTTTTCAATAATGCCAGCAGTAGGGACACTAAACACACACCTTGGCCAGGTCAAGATAAACAAAGTAATCAGTGTCCACAACCTCTAACCTTTTCACAAAAGGTACTAGGTTCTGGAGACAAAACTAGCCCATCATAAAACCAAATGAGTGGGGTCTAGATAACTTAAATTGCCCATGTTTGTGAGGAGAGAAAAAAATGTCTATGATGCATTCCATGGGTCTGCATTAAGGCTGAAAGGCCTATAATTACCTGTATCTGTACAGGGACAACTACTTGTGAAGGAGTCACAGTGGGTGTTACTCCAGGTAGAAGGAACAAACTCAATGGACAGGCAATGGCTGAACAGCTTTAAGTGGAGGTTCAGATACCGGATACTTGGTACGGAGGAGAATGAAGACTAATAAGTCATCCTGTCCCGCAGAAACAGGATTCCTATACTTGTCAGAAGGCAATTTCAAGTGAAACTAGATTTTCAGGGATAGTGGGATCTATTGTTATATTGCCTACATCCTTGAGATTGCAATGTGTTATATTACAGATGAGCTCAGTGTATTGTTGAACATCATTCCTTAACTCTTGTAGTTTTCTTTGGTATCCATAGAGACTTTTACATTCTCCAACAGTGGCCATAAGGTCGATGCTGGCATGCTTTAGTATGAATTTATTACAACTTTTAATTGCTTTCCTTCTTTTGTTATACAGTTTATTATACATTGAGAGTACTTTAAGAGGGGTTTATTCCTCAATTTATCATTACATTTAGGGTAGATGGGTATGTAGAGTGTGGCAGAAGTGTCAGGTAGATCCATCTATTTTGCATTTGTTTACTGGGACAGTCCAACTGGGCAACAAAACCCATTTTCAGTGGAAGCTCAAGGAGAAAAACTCCAATATTGTATTGTAACTTTTGTAACAACTTTATACTAGTTAATGTTACAAAACTATAAAACACATACTATACAGACAGTGTAAAAAGTGAAAAAAATGTTAATAGGTTGGCAGACTTTAAAAATTCCCTGCAGAATACTCTGTAAGGAATACTGAGAGAGCAAATGAGTATAACTAAGGAAATTATTTTTTGTGCTTGGATCTGAATTAACTGTTTACTATTACAATATTAAAGTGGACTCAGTCAAATAATTGTATCATCAACCCACGTCCACAAAAAGTCACAATGGCAAATTCCAATATTTTCGAATTACTTCCCGAATTTGACCTAGGAACAAGCATTAATATGGGTCAAGATAGAAGCGAGATTTGTACTTCAACAAAATTGGAGTTCGACATTGTCACCGTTCAACCTCTGGACTTTGTGCAAAGTGAATTCGACCAAATCAATTCAATATCATGATAGTAAACTGAATTAACTGGGCATAGTAAAGCCTTGTTAAGTTTAAATTCTGGTGGCTGCCAAAAAAAAAAAACAATTATAAAAAATGGAACTCAAAACCTAACCCAAACTATTCTCGAAGTAGTGAATACTGTAACATAGATGAAAGAAGTGTGATCTTTATAAAATGGTAGGAGTAAATTACATAGAAAAAAATGGAAATTGGGAGAAAAATACATTCAGAAAAACATTTTGGAAAAGGAATGAGGTTTAAGAGGAAGCAGGAAATAAACAATTTATGTAATGTTGCTTTGATTATATGATGTATGCAATGTATTAAGTCTGTAAATGTGAACTTGTTAATATTATTTGATTATACGTGGTGCCAAGGCCACAGATTAAAGATAAATGCAAAAAATGCATTATTATTTCCTTTGAGAAAGCTGACATTCCTACTAATTACATTATAGACAGCCCCACCAAATGTAGATCCTGGGTACTCAGGTTGATAGCAACCTGAACTTTGACCACCACGTATCCACAGTAGTAATGAAATCCTGTGTGGCACATCTTATAAGTAAAGGCATCACATCTATCAATAATATATCAGTCTATCAATTGTTTGTGTCTTTCGGCTTTTTCCCAGTTAGGGGTCGCCACAGCGTAACTCCGGTCCGCTAATGATTGGCAGTAGAGTTTTATGTGCTGGCTTGCCGGGCCTAACGCACAACCTTCAACGAAGGAATGCCCGTTCACGCATGTCGCCACACAGAAGACGCTCTAACTGAGGATCGAACGGGCAACATCAAACTGTGAGGCGACAACGCTACCGCAGCACCACCACCGCAGTAATATATATCAGTTTATCAATAATAACAATAATATTTTATCTTGCCAATCCATCCCTACAAGCACCATCCTAAAACTACTAAGAAAACTAAAGTCAACAACAATAGCAGCTAATATCTTGCCAGCTGACATTCTCAAGATTTCTGCTGAAGCAATAGCTTATCCTGTCCCAATATTCATCAGTTGCTCCATCTTTGAACAATATGTTCCCCAGATATGGAAAAGAGCATATATAATCCCCATACACAAAGGTGGAACCTCAACAGAACTGTCTATATAGATCTATTGCCATCCTATCTCCTATATCCAAAATACTAGAAAGATGTATCCACTCACAACTTTTCCAGTATCACTCAACCAATAGACTACTAGTTAATTCACAACATGGATTTAGGCCCAGCCACAGTACCACTACTGCCCTCCTGAGTTTTACCAATACCATTAACCAATACCAAAATGAAGGAAAAATAGTTTAATCATGTCCTTCTTGATATGTCAAAGGCTTTTGAGACAGTATCTCATCCCAAGTTGCTGTCTGTTCTAAATAACCTACATCTCAGCCAATCTGCCATCACCTGGTTCCAAAGCTACTTAACTAGGTGTCAGCAAGTGATAAAATGGTTACAAAATCTCTCCCCTTTACTTCCAGTCTCATTAGGTGTCCCACAAGGTTCTATACTTGGTCCCCTTCTTTTCAATATATTCACTAATGTTTTTAGTGCAGCCACTCCCTTAGCCTCTGTAATCCAACATGCAGATAGCACAACACTTATCTGTGCTGCCCCTGCTATTCAACAATGAAACAACATTACACAAAAATCCTTCACTGCAATCGAAAGATGGCTCTGTAACTCAAAGCTTATACTAAACCCCAACAAAACCAAACTTATGATCTTCCAACCCACCAGAGCTTTAGATCCCCCCTCCAGCATTCTAAATCATTGCCGCTGATAAGACAATCATTACACCTGAACCCCAAACAAAACTACTTGGAGTGGTAATTGACAACAATATGAGATTTGACCACATATCTCATAAACAATCAAGAAAGTACATAAGAAGTTGGGATTTCTGCACAGAAGTAAACAATTCCTAACTAATAGTACTAGGATAGCTACTGCTAGAACCCACCTCCTATCCACACTCTTGTATGTCTCCCCTATACTTATTAATCTTAAGAAAAAAGACCTTGCAAAACTTGAAACATGCTTTAACAACATAGCAAATTTTGCCACAAACAACACACTGGTCACACCATTGTCTTGCCTTAAAGGAACTCTCTTGGTTAGAGCTGCCCCAAGTACTGTCGTATAATCAATTAATAATGGCACAAAAAATACTTCACCAGCCTGAAAAAACACCAGCCATTCAGAACTTAATAGCTCCTTACTCCAATAACTGAACATTTAGATCCTCCTACAAATCTTTACTAAAAGTATCCATATCTAAAAATACTACAGGAGACTCCCTTTACTCATGTAGCAAAGACCTGGAACACATTCCAGACACTATTAGATCCATACCAAATACTTTTCACTTTAAAAAAATACTCAAAAATCATTTCTCAAACACATGGCTCTGTTCATGTCATAGTTCAGGATGACTTTACAGTATTTATAAGAATACTCCTTCTTCCACTATAAACAACACATTATATTAGCCATGATTTGAGTTCCGTAAGTTCTTCTTTCATCCAAATTCCTAGCAATATCCCACCTTTTTTGCTTGCCAACCATATCATTGTGTCTTCTTATTATATTTCATTCACTGTATAATCTAGTTTACATCAATCAATGTTATGTGCTTAACAATCAATGATTATGATGCCTTTTTACTGTGCATTTTATCTATAAGAAGTAAGTTACACAAGAAATGTTTGTATTATTATTATTTCTGATTTTTGTTTGCATGGAGCTTTTCTTCCTGGGCCTCTGCTAAAAATGGGTTCCTACCCAGTTGGACTTTCCCAGTAAACAAACGTAAATAAATAAATAAAAATAAATCTAGATCTGAGAATGTTATAATTCCATTATACTCGGCCCTCATCAGACCAATAATTGAGTACAGTGCTCCCTTTTGCATGTACCTCACCAGATACCTGCAACAACTGGAGAGACCACAGAGGTTTCCCATCAAGAAATTACAAGGTACACAAAACAAGTCTTAGGTGGAAAGACTAAAAGCCTTGTCACTGTATTCTGTCTTCAACAGGTTGCTAAGGGATGACCTGTGCCTGGCTTACAGGGCAGTCTCTGACCCAGTCCTGATGGAAATGCTACACATTCGTAAATCAAACTGCACAATGGTCACTCGCTCCAGCGATCATAACTAGCCTCTGACATTAACAGGTCATGCTAGAGAGATAGCTACATCTCCCAGAGACTGACATTTCTCTGAAACAAGCTTTTAATTCATGTGAAACAGAAGCCTTCCCTGACCCTCTTCAAATGCAACCTAGATCAGTGGATGGGTGACCACAAATTCACTATTGGGGTGGCATCCATATCCCTCTGATTTGCTTATTGGATATAGCACATATTTTTTGAAATGCAAATTTTGTATAGATTATTACCAGCTGTGCTACTAGATTTGAATATAGATATTTTTTTTTTTTCTGAAAAAATGAGAGTTTTACTTGGGGAGAGTAAAGGTGGACAATGCTGTAGACTAAGACATTTACTGGGGAAGGGAGTTGCATGAATGTGAGTATTTTGAGGTACTTCTAGCCAGTGTTTGAGGGTGACACAGTGTTGAGCTTTATATGGTACATTTCCTACAAATTTTGCCACTTTATTGTAGCATTGTTCAGGTTTTGCAACTGAGCAGAGTGAAGGCTTGTTAAAACTGTACAGGCACTAAAGGAAAGTATGTTGGTGCAATACATGTTTTCTAACTCTGTCTGCAAGGTAAACTTTTTATCCTATATACTCACCCTAGTTTTTGGAAAATTTTCAGGTTACTTGGGAAGACGCATTGATAAAATTTCCAGTGATTTGGTTTGGGAGACCAAATTCAATTCTGGTATGTTTTTGAAGTTATTGAGAAGAAGCCCATTTCTGCAGAGCATTGTTTTGGTGTAATCGTCAATTAATTTTATTTATTTATTTATTTATTTGTTTGTTTGTTTGTTGCAATGAGGAGGAGTTGAGCCATTCAGCCAATTTTCAATTGCAGTAAAAGGTGTGTTTGTTTTTGAATTGAGGATAGCTTTAGCTGGACCAGGAACACATAAGCAGGAGAGTCTCTGAAGAATCTGGACAGATTATGTCAACCCAGTAACACTTCATTCTAACTGCTGCAGAAAATAATTTTGCCCACTTAATATGCAAAGCAATGCCAAAGCACTAGTCCCTGGTCAGCAATGACTTGGCAGCCCCCCTTCCCCGATGAGGGAGCTGGCAAAAAAATGGGATATTTTCCTACTCCCAACTGACTCCTCTAGGGCCAGGCTCAATAATGGAATATTAGTTAGATGGGTTGTTATCATGGGTTTCTTCATTCTCAGTCAAGAAGCTGGCAGAAGGAAACCACAGTGGAAAGATCCTGCCCTTCCCCACTGAAGAGCTGCTCTTCCCAAATGAAGATTGAATCAGAGTGAAATGCTGCTCTTATCTCTTCCAAAGAAACTCAAGGTCCACTTTTATTACTCCCACAGTAACTGCAGTTAAATCTCCCAGGAGTCTGCAAGATCTTGATGACCAATACTGACCAGCCTCTTTATACTCAAAGCTGATGACAGTAGCAGCAAATGTTCCAGAACAGTGGTCTCATTGCATACTCTGTCCCTTTTACAAATGAAATGACCTATTATCTCTCTAAAGTTTCAGATCTCTCCACCCTTCTCTGAACATAGTGTGAAAGTGAAACACTTGTTTCAAAAAGCTGTTATATGTATGCATGCCACAATAAACTCAATTTCACCTTCATCATGATGATAAACAAATAAATAACGTGTAGGGATATCTCCTTCTCAAACCTGGTGTTACTAAAAGTATATTTTTAAGACAACCTTTCACAGCAGTGTGTGTGTGTGTGTGTGTGTGTGTGTGTGTGTGTGTGTGTGTGTGTGTGTGTGTGTGTGTGCGTGCGTGCCTGCCACGTGTGTGTGTGAGTGTGTGTTTGTGTGTGCTGTTTTAACTAGTTAAATTACCTACCTGCATTTACTTAGGTTAATGGACTATCTGATACCTCTATAGCTGTCTACTCGGGGTGGGAGTAAGTAAGAGTTTAAATGACAGGGTGTCACTTTCCAAGGCTTGCCAGGTGCAAAAAAACACACAGATTATATGAACACATGATAACGCTGCAAACAACTTTGTCGGTGGTTTCTCTGCAGTGTAACTACAGCAATGGCTTCTAAATATCAATGTAAAGAGTCCCCAGAGGGAAACAAAATACCTCCAGGTTATAAGTTGATCATCAGAGGTCAACAGTTATTTACAAAAAAATAATTAAATCAATGAATAAAACAAAGTGCCAGCAAAAATAATTGTACATATTCAGTGGTACTCCCAATTTAAAGAACATTGCAGTTCCAAAAGAAGGCCTCAAAACAGTACCAGAATATTTCAAAGTAAAAAACATTTACCTGATCCATTAGACTACAGCAGCAAATGTTTCTCAAGGCTGAAAAAACGATTGGCACACACACTCTTCGCTACACACTAATGGCTGCTCTGCCTTTACTGCCCAGGTTTCTATACCATACAGTAGTACTGGTCGCACCACTGTTTTATACACCTTACTTTTCAGCTTCTTTGGCATTCTTCTGCCATAGACTGCACCTGACACTCTGTGCCAGTTGGCTGCAGCCTCTCTGATTCTAGCTTTGGCCTCCTTATTCAGACTTCCCTTCAGCTCAACCACCCCTCCCAGATACCTGAAACTGTTAACCTGTTCCACTATTTCCCCCTCTATCTCAGTTCTCAGCTTCTTCTGATTTCTTCATTTACTACCATTATAACTGTCTTATATGTACTCATTTTCATCCCATGAGCATTCAGCTTTGAATTTCATTCCCCCATTATTTGCTGAAGTTCTTGCTCAGAATTTGCCTGTAATGCCACATCACCTTCATGCAGCAACTTTGATGATCTGTCCCTTCTGACTTGTTTGCTAATGTGGTCCATCACTACTACGAACAGCAGTGGGCTCAGAGCTGAGACTTGATTCACCCTCCCCTCCAGTCCCACTGGGAGCCCCTCTGTGAAATCAAACACTGTTCGTGGTTGAGTCACTGGGTCCTTGTACATAGTCTGCACAAATTCTACAATTGTTTCAGGGACATTGAACTACTGCAGCACTGCCCAAATCAGCTTTCTTGGGACCTTGTAATATGCTTTCTCCAAGTCTAGACATGCTCATATGGACTATTTTCTCATCTCTGGCTTCTTCTCAACTGTGTCACTGCAAACAGTGGGTCAGTCATGCTTTATCCTGATCTGAATCCAAATTGCTCATCTTCCATCTTACCTTCTACTATTATGCAAATTATTTTTTCAGTTGCAATCTCCAGCACTTTCATGGAGTGTGACAGGACTTTGATATCTCTTTACTGCCCACAGTAGTGAATGCCCCCTTTGTCTTTAAACACTGGCACTAGAATACTTATTTTCCAGTCATCTAGTATATGCCTTTCTCTCCATATTGCTGAGTACCCTCAGGAGCCATTTCTCCCCTCTTTCTCCTAACATCTTTATCATAGTTGCTGTGACCTCATCTGAGCCTGTTCTTTTCTCTGACTTCATTTTCCTTAATACTGTTCTTACTTCTATGGTGGGCTCCTCCTCCTCTTTTATTATTGGCTGTCTGGAGCAGTACAGCTTCTGTGGGGTTTCTTCATTCAGAAATTTTGGGAGTATTCCTTCCGTCTGCCTTTGATATCATGTGGACTCGTGGGTAGGTTGTTGCTGGCATCCCTTTTCTGACTATCTTCTTTGTCTTTCTGGCTTTGCCTTGCAACTTTATATAGTTTCTTTGTGCCATCTACTAAGTCACTTTCCAAAAGTTGGTAGAGTGCCTCTGATGCCTTGTTCTTTGTTATTGCAACTCCTCTCTTAGCCTCTTTGTTAGCCAACCAGAATCCCTTTCTAGCATGGGCCATCTTTTATATCTCCCACTTTTTCCTGTACTTCTTCTTTCTTTTGATGACTCCCTGGACTTCTGCATTCCAACGCCAGCTTTCCTTACGTACCTTCTTGCTATACCTGGCTTGGCTGTATATCTGTTTTGTAGTTCTCACACATATTATTTTGTGGCCCTATCATTCTTCTTCAACTCCGCCTATTTCCTCTTCTTCTTGATTGATACAAACCTGAGTAATGCCTTGAACTGTTGTATCTTCTGTCCAGTCAACTTCCAAGTCTTCAGCCTGGTCTCTGTTGACCTTAGATCCTTCTCTGACCACTGCTTGTAGCTGATGTGATGCAATCCATACCCTTCCAGACTAAAATCTTCATATTCCATAAGTGTTGGTGATGACAGCATATAGCACTAGTGGCAGCCTCATCCATATATGTCAATGTGGAATGCCCATAGTGCTCCTTTCATACCCTGCATGCAATTCTGGGCACCATTTGCAGCCTTGGATAATGACCTGCAGTATGGTTATGCCCATATTCAGTCCAGAGATATGGTGGGATATGTATTTGGGCTCCTGGAGCAGAGGCTCAGATGTCTGGTTACAAAGTACATCTCAGAAAACACCATCAAGATATTCATTGTGTGTGCAAAGTGTGCCTACTTCTATAGTCAGCTAAAAACTGTGAGTCACAAAAGGCTGAGTATAAAAGACTTAATATAGCACAATTCTGAAACAATGATTCCCAAAGCAGCTTGTGTTAAAAGCTGTAGTGGGCTTCACATGTTCCATGAATGGGTCATTCATGTTACTTACATAACTCAGTCTTTTCCAGGAAGAGACCATGACAATATAACAGATACACCCTGAAAACATAAGTTTGTGGAGAGGCAAGGCATTTTATGCCCCACAATTTGAAGTTTGCAGTCTACATTAATTATACTAACTGTGAAGTTTTAAACCTCAGAGAAAATAATAGTTGGCTTCATGTAAAGCCTACCATTTCCCTTTTTTCTCAAGCTGCACATCCTGGCAGAGTAAATGTTATGTGTGTATGACATATCCATATGAAGAGGCCGATTTCTTGCTAGTGAGTGCTGTTTGTTACCTTAGTGCTGTGTTGCTCTGCATTCAGTGTTATATGATTTGCCTTTAAAAGTATTGGGGTAGTTCATGTAGTTAGGTTTTATATTTTTTAATTTTTATTGGTAAAAACTTCTCTGTTTTGCCCGTACAATGTAGATCTGTAATAAAATAAATAACAAATGGCCACAAAATGCATTGCATCGCAAGTTTAAAACTGGTTGTTAAAAGGCATATACATATTTATAAACATATTTACATATACTTTAAAATAATTTTTAAGCACAAAGTAGAGCATTAGTAATATATAAAAAAATTTTTAAGCACAAAGTAGAGCATTATTAATATATAAAAACAATCAAAAAGGTCCATCCATACAAACCTATAAGTGCATAAAATATTGTCATTATAAGAACGTTCTATACTGAATTTCATAAATTCATTCAGCGCAATAAACTTTTAAGCTTAATTAACAGAACACTGCTCATTAAGGCCTGGGTAACGATATGCATTTAAAGTAAGTTGCCGCCATAACTCTTATCTTTCAAGTAAAAGGGATGCATGGCCACTTCTAGGGCTCTCCATCCCCTGGGTGAGTACCTAAAATTTAAATTGGAGTCCAGGGTTGTCCCTAATGTGGTTGGCCAAAGCATTATTTTGTCTGTTTCTATTTATACTATAAATGTGTTCATAGATCCTTTCTTTGAACCTACGATCGGTTTTGCCAATATAAAACGCTCAACAGAAATGACATCTTGCCAAATATACCACACTTTTAGAGTTACAATCATATCTAGCAGTGAGCGAAAAATGACTATTAGCAGTTGTATAGTCCCTACCTATATCTATGTACCTGCAATAGGCACATGCTTCACATTTCACCATTCCTGGGTTCCTGTTGTACAATGTATGCTCTTTCTCCAATGAGCAGTGTTCTGTTATGTGTTTACTTAAGCTTAAAAGTTTATTATGCTGAATGAATTTATGAAATTCAGTATAGAATGTTCTTATAAGAAAACATTGAGCAGCCTGCCTGCCCCTGTGGGAGTGGTTACTGACTTGAAACTGTAGTTTTATTGGCCATTTTGGGTCAATTCCAAAACTCCTTCATCTTCCTCTCTTAAAACCTGGTTGCCTCGTGGTTTTGGCATCTTTTCAGGCTTGTTGGCTGTTGGTGAAGTACCCACCAAGAGGAGAAAACGCTGAGAGAAGAAAGGAGCCACTTTTGAGATTTTAAGTATTTTTCCTCTGTTTATTTGCTAAGTTTTTCTGCATAGCCGCCTATTTTGAGCATTTTCTGGCTTGTTAAACTTGATTTCTGCATTAGTAACTGTATTTAGATCACAACCTAGAGCTGTTTACTGAATTTCCTGTTTGCACTTATTTTTAAAATCGTTTTTTTTTCTCAAAACTTGCATTTTATCTGTCATTGGCCTAGAACTCTTGTGTGGGGTCATTTACTGCACTGTTATAACTTGTTGATACTTGTGAACCTCTGCTATCTCTGAAAAAAACAAGAAAATAAAAAAAACTTGCTTTTTCCCCACTTTTCTGAGATTTAAAAAAGTTCAGTTACAGGCTTGCTGTTCTTGAACTGTTTGTAAGTTTCTGTGAGGCCATTTTTTGCTTGGGCTAAAGGGAAGTCTCTCTGTTGATCAGTGGCAGTGAAAAACATTGAGCAGCCTGCCTGCCCCTGTGGGAGTGGTTACTGACTTGAAACTGTAGTTTTATTGGCCATTTTGGGTCAATTCCAAAACTCCTTCATCTTCCTCTCTTAAAACCCTCTTTTGCGCAGTTTTGCGCGGTTTTGTGCATAGCGCAACAGCGGGCAGCACCGCCTAATTGGGTTTAAACTATTCCTGGCTCCACAAAGTCTGCTCTTCACTTTTTCCCTTAGAACTGCTCTATCTCTCAGTTTAAACACCATATTCTCATTCTAAGGCCCTTCACTGGTCCAATTAAGTAATCCTACAAGTTAGCACTATTAAACCATAAGCACTACTTACTCTTATACTCTCTACAATTACCCTGTCCTCTATTGGTCCGTCTTAAATTCAGTTTCCCTATATCACTCTAGCATGTCCAAAGGTCAGTCAATGGTTTCCTCTCCAGTCCAGCTGGTGAATCTGGGAATTTTGAGGCAATGTTACAACTGTCTCATGTACACGGACAACCCTCTCCTCCTCCAAACAGGTTCAAATATATGTGAGAGATGCAACTATTTAGCCAAACTGGAGGCTGAGCTCTCTCATCTCAAAACTGCTGTAACCAGTCAGGAGGAGAGGGTAACCTCACACAACACAATTCCAGTATCACATAGTCCCACCACATCAGCGAACCAAACACATAAATACACAAAACATACTCGGAGGCTCTAAATAAAAATCTACCTAAGCAACAGAGACCTCCAAAGCAGACATCCAAGCAAACGCTACCTCAAAACAAAACACGCACAACACATAGCCCACAAAGTCAGTGTGCCAAGCAGCCACAGCCCTTAAGGCTGAATAACACACCTGATACTCTTGTAATAGGTGACTCTATTGTCAGACACACTGACGTCCCGCTCACCAGGCTGAATAAAGAGAAGGTCACAGTGAGCTGCCTGTCGGGTGCTAGGATCCACCACATAACGCAAGCACTCAGGTCACTCCAAAGCAAATACAAATATGACTCAGTCATTGTACATGCTGGTGTGAATGACCTGAGACGTACCTCCCTGGACTACATGAAAAGAGACATAGAGGAGCTCTCTAATCATGTAGCCCAGGCTGGTATGACCCTGACCTTGAGCAGCATCTTACCCTCACCTAGAATGATGCCACAGTACAAAGACAAAATGATCGATTTTAACAAATGGCTAAAATTTTGGTGTCATTCAAAGGGGATCCAGTGTCTGTCAGCCTGGGATGACATGCTCGACAATCCACGTTGCTTCGCTAGGGATGGCTTGCACCTGTCACCACTGGGCTTTTGGATATTGGCAAAGGCTCTTGCCACCCCCATAGTGCCTTTTTTAGGCAAGGCTCAAAAGTCAAACCCACCCCCATAGACAGCACAAGGAACAAGAAACAAAGGGTAATGCTGCTAAATGCCAGAAGTCTTAACCTCAAGATGCACGCACTCGAAGCTCTCCTCAGTATGGAGAACATCGATATCTGTGCAGTGACAGAAACCTGGTTCAAGGCTCAAGAGAGCACCCCAGCACTACCAGGCTATACCTCATATCATGCTTTTCGGCCCCAAAACCCGGACCGAACCACAAAAGGAGGGGTAGTTTCCATATTTATCAAGGATATCCACACCTCCAGGTTAGTGGCATTGCACGAAGTATCGGAGACCATCCATGTGCAACTAACAGTGGGCAAGACTGCTTTTCAGTTTATAGCATCCCACAGACCACCCTCTCAAAGTCAGGAATCCCACTCGGCTTTCCTGAAAACATTGGAGAACATGAAGATCTCTCCGAACACCATTATATTGGGCGACTTCAACTACCCAAACATTGACTGGGAGCACTACTCAAGCCCCAGCACCTTAGCCCAAAGGTTCCTGGAAATTATAAACTCAAATGCTATGGAACAACTAGTCACCACTCCCACAAGAGGGGACAACATACTAGACCTGATCATTACCAACATGGGGACTCTATACTCCACACCAGAAGTATATCCCTCATTGGTAAGATCAGACCATAAATTAATTTCACTGGATGTACACATCCCGACCCCACCCCCAGCCCAGAAAACCACAGTGAAAAACTTCTCAAAAGCGAACTTCTCACTTCTCAAAACCGAAGTGGAATCCTTCAAGGCCCCAGGGCCAGTGGAAACTACGGCCCAAACTGCAGAATCCTATATAAACGCATTCTACGGACATCTCCAGGAATGCATGGATCATGCTATCCCAAACAAAACCAAGACCCAATCATCCAAAGGCAGGCGTCCAGTCTGGTGGACCCCTGCCATAAATAAACTGTACAACAGAAGGAGGAAGCTACTACATGATAGAGCAAAATCCCTAATAGGGAAGGCATCTCTGATCAGTACTAGCAAAAAATAACGATCCCTCGTGAAATCCTCCAAGGCCAGCTTCGAGAGAAAAATTGCACAGTACACCAAAGACAATCATAAATCTTTTTGCAGTTGTTAGAAACCTGGGATGCAACTCCCAGACTTGTTCTGAGTTGATTCTAAATGACAAAAAATACACTGAACCCACAGACATCGCCAATATCCTGGCAGACAGGTTCAGTGCAAACTTCTCCCCCCCTCCCCCCAAAAGAGCAAGTATCTATCCCGGCAGAGGGCTGCCTCCCAAACATCTCTGATGCTCAGGTGAAGGCTGCCCTCTCCAAAGCAAAAAACACTGCTTCCATGGGACCAGATGGCGTCCCAGGTTGCGTCCTACATGAACTCCAAGAGGAACTAATCCTTCAAATAAAACAGCTATACAATCTCAGCCTCACTACAGGATATGTTCCCACAGAATGGCATACAGCAACAGTGGTCCCACTCCACAAAGGTGGAGCCTCTACGGACCCTGGAAACTATCACCCCATAAGCCTGACTAGCTTAGTCTGCAAGGCTATGGAGAGGATCATCATGGAGCTCATAAACAAAGACATTGGGGACCTACAGACACTAGATCCTACCCAGTTTGGCTTTGTCAAGGGCAGATCCTGCCTTTTGAACCTGGTTGGCTTCTTCGAAACAGTCACCAAAGCCATAGATGAAGGGAAGATAGTCCACACAGCCTATCAGGACCTTGCAAAGACATTTGACACAATACCCCGCTCGGGCTTCATAGATAAGCTATCCAGCTTAAATATAAACCCCTATGTCACAAGATGGGTCGCAAACTGGCTCAAAGACAGAACCCACAGAGTGAGAGTTGCTGGAGCCATGTCAGACTTGAAACCGGTCACAAGTGGCATCCCACAGGGTTCTGTCCTGGGACCACTCTTGTTTGGTATATACTTTTCCGAGGTACAGGCAAATGTGGGAGGACTATGGCTCACCAAGTTCACAGACGACTGCAAACTGGGCGCCATAATCAACTCTCCAGCTGACACAAACATCCTTCAAAAAGGTCTCACAGAGACAGATAACTGGTGCCAGTGCCATGGTTTAAAGCTAAATGCCAAAAATTGTATAGTCATACCCTTTGGCAAAACAATGTGCCCACAAATTACCACATAGGCGGAAACCCATTAAGTACAGAGAAAGTTATTAGGGACCTGGGGACCCAAGTTGATAGCAATCTCTCCTTTGAAAACCACATTGCCAAAGTGGTTAGAAAGACCTTCTACATAGCCCACCTCATCACGAAGGGTTTCACATCTAGATCAAGAGAGGTAATCGTGTCCCTTTATTCATCCCTCATCAGGCCCATCATAGAATACAATGCCCCTTTTGGGATGTACCTTACCCGACACCTGCAGCAATTAGAAAGACCCCAAAAGTATCTCACCAAGAGGATCAAGGGTCTCAAACAGATACCATATGCTGCTCGGTTAAAAAAACTCCAGCTCTACTCAGTTGCATACCGCCTGCTTCGAGGCGATCCGAGGCGATCTCTGCCTGACATACAAAGCTATGTCAAATCCAGAATTAATGGACATGCTCCACCTCAGTAAATCTAAATCCCTTAGAGCCACACGCTCGAGGGACTTGAACCTCAGCACAGAAATAAATAGAACTTGCTGGAGGAACAGGTTCATAACCCAGAGGCTCCCTTCGCTCTGGAATAGAATTCCAGTTCATGTGAGGCAGAGCACCTCACTGAATCTCTTCAAGAAGAATCTCGATAGGTGGATGGGGGATCGTAGGTTTGTCCCAAGGATTACTCCCGTGTCACTATTAGACAGAGGCACAGTAAACTAAACCTTAAAAAGGGCACAGTATACTCAAATCAAGGGGTGTGGTAAGCCATACAGAATCGGGCTAGGCTTATAATTGCCCCAGGGCAGATAGCCTAGTATGAACCTATGAACAGTACTTTGTGCTTAAAAATTCTTTTAAAGTATATGTAAATATATTTATCAATATCTATATGCCTTTTAACAACCAGTTTTAAACTTGTGATGCAATGCATTTTGTTAGTCATGTGATTTCATGGTTATATAAGTAGGTGTTTTACTGTTTGAATTTGTCTGAAGAAGTTCATTTGACTTGAGTGAACAAAAGCATTCACATATTACAGTTTTGGTTTGCCTTTGGAGCTGTGGTCCTTTGTTATTTATTTTATTAGTGTTTTATTTGTTGTTTTTTTCACTGATCAGTTCATTTGTTAGGGCATAACTAATGAAGGTGAACTTAATACCCCTAATTTGTTCTCACAAACACAAAATGAGAACAATGTTGCTGCATCTATAACAAACCTTACAAGGATTGTACATACTTTATCACAGAAGGTGGATGACTTGAATGGCAGGCTGTTGGCTAATGAGATTAATGGAAAAAGGAATATGCAAACAATAACCAATGTGAGTTTATTTAATGTGGGTTCATCCTCTGTTACTGAACTCCCTAGTTTACACATGGGACAAACATCCTTCATTGAATTACCCTATAGAGTTAACCGTGACCAACAGCCAAATGAAAGACTGAGTTATAACCTGCATGGAGGTGAACTGCCACTGAGGCTCATTGGAGTACCAGAGCTAAGGGAATGGTTGGAGCAAGATTTTTTTCCTTGGGCTACAACAGAATAATCCTAATGCTACAGTGGAACAACCGGTCAGTGGCACTGATATCAGGACTGTATTGAAGCAGTTTGATACAAATTTGCTTAAATATAGAAAGACTCAGTTGGAAATAGTGTGCCTAGAAGAATGTCTAAAATGTGAACAGTTACCAAAATGGTTAAGGTATTGTCGCTACCCAATGGGGGTTATACCAAACTCTCAATTTCACTTAGAACTGGTTTCATTTTTTAACCAACAGGGGCTTAGCTTAATGAAAATGATGGTATCTAATTATAAAAAAGAAAATGCTGAACTGTTTACTGAACTGTTAATGCCGGAGGATAGCATTAAAACCAACACTGATTTTGATAGATACAAATTTGAATATAATAGAAAATTTGAGTCCATTGTTGCCTTGATTTTAAAATATAAAGCTACAAAAATCAAGGAACTATAGAGAGACCTTGATGACTACTCTAATGGGCTGGTTTTCCCATATCCCAGACTGCACATCAGGAATAACAAAGCCCCTGTAAACCAACTACAATGCTTTGTTAAGGGGTTGGGAGGGTGGCCTAATGGTGAAGGTGTTTGCCTTACAAACACAAGGTGCAGGGTTTGAATCTCACAAGGGATAATTGGCTAGGCTTAAAATGGCTCACAAGGGCAGTTAACTCAGTACTAACCTATGAACCTATGAACCTATATTAATATACATGAGGAGACTGAGGCTGATCTGCCCACTAGTGATGTCACTGGTGATGTCATTGGACTAGAGAAACAAGAAGGGACAAGACAGCTAAGAAAAAGTGAGTGTTTGCAAGGAAGAAACATCAATGGAGTTTCAGGAGAACAAAATTTCCATGTTCCTACATACAATGGTCAAATGCAACGAGGAGGCATCAAAAGGAAGGCGAAATTGCAGAAAAGCAACCGCTACAACAAACGAAGATAGTAGCAAACTGGGAAGTACAGTTTGATGAAAATGAGCATGGGACTGTTATTTCTGGTGAGGAAAAAAAACAGTGAAGCAGCTGTTACCTTTGGTGAGGAATACAACCACAGTGAAGCAGCTGGACATCCTGTTATTCAAACTAACCAGCAAGGTGATTTTAATATATTTAACTTTACTACTGTGACTATAGAACCTAATTTAACTGAACTTTTAGCAAGGGGATTGACATTTATACCAATGCAGAAAGCAAATATAGGCACTGTAATGATGGACTTTAAACTTTACATTCGTAAATTAAGTTTACAGCTTTTATTTCATGGTTGTGAAATGAATAATGTGAATGAAACCAGGGCTCCTAGTACTTTTAACCCACCCTTGCATCGCACACTAGCACTATTTGAAAAAATATGTGAAATTAATTTTAGAAATAAATTAAAGGGCTCTTATGCTCATGAGGGATTGCAGAAGAATATGAGTAATGGAAATGTCCTGGAATTAAATGCTGTGAGGGTTGCCAACATCAGAGTCATGAAGCCAGACAAGGGTGGGGGGCTAGTATTTATGACTAAGGATGATTATAACTGCAGAATGGAGGAAATGCTGAAACAGGACAGTTATGAAATGGTGTCTGTAAATGAACTTAATGTAGCATACAGGAAAATAAGAGGTTACATTAATGATTTACTTATTTGTGGTCAAATAGACTTGGATGTGTTTAACTATTTAACAACATCAACACCTATCACACCTGTCATCTTTGGCACTCCAAAGATTCATAAAAATCTTACTAACCCTCCTCTATGCCCCATAATCGACGGGAGAAATTCAGCCATACGCTTGTGCTAAGGTGGTTGATGGTATCTTGAAAAAATACATAGGAATGAAACACCAAATTTGTAGACTCCTGGTCATTTTTAAGGGTCATGAATAATCAGGAATTTAGAGAAGAGCTCAACTTTTTAACTGTGGATGTAAAAGACCTTTATACAGTCATTCCCCACAATTTAGGAGTTGAATGGGTGGTAGATGTGTTAGTAGAAAAAGGTGCTCCTGCGAATTAAACTAGATTAGCTGAAGAACTACTATACATCATTTTGCAGAATAATGTTTTCATATTTAATGGTACATACTATCTACAGAAAAGGGGAGTAGCTATGGGGTCCCCATGTGGGGGTAGCTTAGCCAACCTAGTTATGACCTTCTGGGAGCACCATTTTGTGTTTACCAGAAGTAACATCAAAGATAAAATTGTGTATTATACGCTATTTTTGGATGATATGTTTATGATCATAAATGCAGATGAAACTATGGCTAAGGAAACAGTGGATGAGATGAATGTCAGCACATCCTTCCTGGAATTCACATCCAATTTTGACAGGGCAAAGATTGCTTATTCGGATGTGGAATTAACTAAGGACATTTTAAGGGGATGCTACTTATCTAAAATTCATCAAAAGAAAAACTACTCAAACTCATAGTTACATTACACAAGCTGCCATCCACAATACCAGAAAGAAATCTATCTTCAAAGGTCAGCTCATTAGGGCAGCATGGATGATCACCTTGGATATAGAATTTGTGCAGTAATGCAATAATTTAAAACAAATGTTTGAAAGAAGGGGCTATCCACAAGTGTTACTGCACGGACCCATAAAAGAGGTCCAAATAAAAAGAAGGGAGGGGCACTTCCTACCCATTTTGGGACCACCAGCCTTATTAGCTCCTATGCTTAGCCCTGCCAGCCTTGAGGGTAATAGTGCTGACATAAATATGTCAATGCACAGTAATAACAATGGTGATAAGAATGGATACATTGTCAGCTTAATTACTACAGATACACCTTATGGTGAGTTCATAACGGGCACCCTGTTAAAAAAACTGGTGTATCCTTATGGAAGACACAGATCTTAGATCTAAATTTGGTGCCCTACCAAGAGTTGTGTATAGAAAAGGAGCTAACTTAAAAATATATATTGGAGAAAGAGCATAAATTGTACAACAGGAACCCAGGAATGGTTAAATGTGAAGCATGTGCCTATTGCAGGAACATATATATAGTTATGGACTATACAATTGCTAGTAGGCATTTTTCACACACTGCTAGATATGACTGTAACTCTAAAAGTGTAGTATTTTTGGCAAGATGTTAATTCTGTCTGGTGTTTTATATCAGCAAAACCGATCATAGGTACAAAGAAAGGATCTATGAATACATTTATAGTATAAATAAAAACAGACAAAATAATGCTATGGCCAACCACATTAGGGCCAACCCTGGACACCAATTTAATTTTAAGGTAATCGACTAGGTGATGGAAAGCCCTAGAGGTGGCCAAACATCCCTTTTACTCGAAAGACAAGAGTTATGGTGGCAACTTACTTTAAATGCGTATCGTTATCCAGGCCTTAATAATCAGTGTTCTGTTATGTGTTTACTTAAGCTTAAAAGTTTATTACTCTGAATGAATTTATGAAATTCAGTATAGACCGTTCTTATAATGACAGTATTTTATGTACTTATAGGTTTGTATGGATGGACCATTTTGTTTGTTTTTATATATTAATAATGCTCTACTTTGTGCTTAAAAATTGTTTTAAAGTATATATAAATATCTTTATAAATATGTATATGCCTTTTAACAACCACTTTTAAACTTGTGATGCAATGCATTTTGTTAGTCATGTGATTTCATGGTTATATAAGGAGAGCTTTTACTGTCTGAATTTATCTGAAGAAGTTCATTTGATTTGAGTGTATGAAGGCGCTCACATATTAAAGTTTTGGTTTGCCTTTGGAGCTGTGGAGCTTTGTTATTGATCTTATTAATGCTTTATTTGTTGTTTTTTTTCTCGCTAATGTAGATCTGTGCAATGCTACAAAGCTTTATAACAGTTATGCATTGTAGACATCCAAAGCCGGTAGCAGCACATGTAGCAGCACACGGGATAAAACCAGGTATGAGAGGAAATCAGGCTGAGGAGCAGGATAACGATAATGGACATGACAGTGACACTCATGCGCTAGTTGGATACTGGGGGACAAAGTATGCATGGCACTGGCAGCACCCTAACATCAGCTAAAGACTTATGTATCATAACTGGACCCCTATGCATAATGCATTCAGATAAATACTGTATATGTGGCGAACCACTGTCATGTCATGACTGCATGGGCTATGCTAACTAGTGCGTCTCTTATTTACAGAGTTCATCAGCTGCCACGGTATCAGAAAGTATTCTTATGATGCTCTCAAATAAACACGATGCATGGTATTATCATCAGATGACTGGCTTTGCTGACTTTTGAATCTCCTGTGTATAATGTACATGAGCTGTCACCCCCCCCCCCCGCCCAAAAAAAAAAAAATAAAATAAAAATGCTAGCATGATGCACCAGCTAAGCATGATGCATGTATAAGAATGTTTTCATCACATTATTAGTTCAGGCTATGCTGACTGCTGCATCTCCTCTGTATAATGTAAACCAGCAATCAGCATACAAGAAACACTGTTCTGCTGCATCCAGATAAACATGATGCTTATATCAGGGTGTAGTCATGACCTGGTCAGTATAGACTATGTCAACAAATGCATCTCCTCCGTGCATTTGACATCAGCTATCACTGCTTGAAAATTCATTAAGGAATCCAGAGGAACAAATGTCATTTTCACTTGTAAAAATGGAGGCTCAGGACGTAGCCATACCCCCATAACCACATTTTGATCAAGGGATGCACTTGTGCTGGGTAGCATACTCGACAAATCATCGGTGGAGGTGGGGGGGGTGCAGCTATGAAGCGCAGATGCAGATGACTCCTGATCATCTTGAATGACTCTATGTTATTAGTCCACAGTACTACTGGTGAAAGTTGCTACAAGCAGAGGACCTCAACAGAATGATGCCACATCATGAAATAGCATTATGAATGTGCCAGGTTAATGCAGATCATGGGCTGTCCATGTCACAGTGTAACAAGACTTGCAGAAGTATCTGCCATACTGGCCACAACACCTACTCCCTGTGGCAAAAAGAAGCAGTATGGGATGTGCCCATGATATGTTATGTCAACATCTGTGTGCACCCATACCATACTCCCTCTAGGCAGCACAACATTTTTCATCACAGGGAACATACAGTATACATATTTGGGTTTATATTATAACATTGAAGTAGTAAAACATTGAATGTTATAATATCAAACCCAAAACAGTGAACGCTGAAAATAGCAAAGCTGCAGAACATCGAATTCTTTCCTACGGAAAGAATTCAGTGGGCTGTTTCTGCCACTTCATTATTTTCTCCACTGTGGTGTGAAGGTTACAGACCGGGTTAAGGTAAGTGTGCAAATGGACCAGGTGAAGGTGAGTGTGGGAATGGGATAGTTAGGGATCTAAGGGTTAGGGAGTAGGTAAGGTGAGTGTGTGATAGTTAGGGGCCTTAGGGTTAGGGAGCGGGTAAGGTGAGTGTGCAATAGTTAGGGACCTTAGGGTTAGGGAGCGGGTAAGGTGAGTGTGTGATAGTTATGGACCTTAGGGTTAGGGAGCGGGTAAGGTGAGTGTGCAATTGTTATGAACCTTAGGGTTAGGGTTAAGATATGTGGATAGATAGTAGTGCATATACGGTTTAGTGTAGGGGTAGAAGTAGGATTTTAAGTGTATATGTGTGGATTACTTTTTTTGGTGTGCTTGTGTTGTGTGTGTGTTTCTCGGTACAGTGAATTTTTTCCCAGGGGAAAAATTTGCTGTTCTGAGCTTTCGATTATATCACATTTTGACATTCCAAGTTCGAGCTTATGGTGTTCAATATTTTTGGATTTCAATTATGTGATATACACCCACATCTTAGGTTGTTTATTTTTCCAGCATAGCATGCAATAGTATATAATGATATCTCTCAGCATTATCTTACATGCTGCCATCACCTTGGGTAGTTCATGCTTCAGAAACTAGAGGCTGACTGAAAACTTACACTAGTCGGTTTAGTTCACATTGGCTTCTCCCAGGAATATCATGTATTTCCTATCATGGATTACTGTATATGTATGTGTATATATATATATATATATATATATATATATATATATATATATTTTTTTTTTTTTTTTCTGTATGGCCCTAGTAGCAGCTGCCATTGACTTCATCGTCTATCTTGTCAAGCAGTCATTGAACTCCATAAGCAGGTGTTGATGTCCAAGCAGATCATACAATTCCAGTAGCTCAGAAGCCATGACACCAACAGCAGCCATTGCATCTTCCTTGCAAGCAGTGCATATGATCCAGCCTCAATGAAATCCACCAATGAATGATGCAGTATGAGGACCTCTCCCACAGCTTCAATATTTGCACTTGAAAAACTTGACATAGCATGTAGGCCCCCTCAGCAGCCATGTTGTGGCCCCCCCCATATTAGTGAACTTTAACAGAATACAGCCAATGGATGTGGAGCCCACCAATGTATCTTGTGTGTTACACACTGGGTTTATCAAGTCTGACCTGTGATTCAGCACCTGTTACTTTCATATGCTGCTGTAGATGGATCATCACCAGAGGTCCAATGATTGGCTCAGCTGCTTTGCCAGCATCTGAGTCCTCAAATAAAATTCCTGTACCTGCAATACACAATCACTTGTCAGCAAATCAGATATGCAAACTAATACAGAAACCCTTGCATGTTATAAATGCAAATCTCCATATAATACACAATGGCTATTTCTTTGTATGCCAGTTGTGTTGCATGATACATCAGACAGACTTGAAAGGAAACACATATTATGATTCTTCATGGACATGCCAGCCATCATCCAGACACACCCATTCATACCCTGTAGCATGCAAACCACATAGCTGGGCAATCACCATCACAAATGTATGAGGTGGACTCACTGTGACCACACAGGCTGGCTAATTCACATTCATACATAGAACACCATGAAAAACATAATTGTAGGCCATCAGGAACAAATGCAGCCATGGAAATATGATGGCAGCTTGATTGATACATATCTTCCTGTTCATTAATAATGCACATCACTGCCACTGCTAGACACTGTCCTATTAATATCTTAGTCACCCAAGTGCAGCAACATTTCCTCTGCTTCATTTAGGCTTGTGCAGGGACTAGTACAAATGGCACTGCATGAAATAGTAATATTGTAGTTCTTTCTGCAAGTCCTCTCTCACTTTAGTGACTCAACTTCAACAAATCTGCACTGTGCCGACATAACTGCCTGCAATACTGGGCAAATGAACTACATTATCAAAGAAGAAACCACCATGCTATGCCCTAGGTCGCCTCCCCTGCCACCCAAAAGGGCCATGCCATGCTCCCTGACAGCTTGTGGAAGTATATCATTCTTCATTATTGTGCAGGTCATGGCCATGTGTCATATCTGTACACATTTTACAAGTGGTGTATGTTCAAATTGTGCAACTATCATTAATGCCACTTAATGTTACTGTCAACATGTTCAGTCCTAGAGCAGCATAATGTTCATAGGTGCAACAAAATGACATCAGGTATGTAGTATTAACAGCTATATGCATTCATCCAGTTACCCACTTTATCCATTTCAGGATCAATGCCAGCACTCAGAAGATACATGATGGAGAAACCAGTTCTTCCCCTATGCTAGTCTAGTGTAGTATAAGCGTGCGCGTGCGCACACACACACACACACACACACACACACACACACACACACACACACACACACACACACACACACACACACACACACACACACACACACACACACACACACACACACACACACACTCTCTGATGGGAACTACTGAGTGAAGTAATGCCTTGTGGAAAACTTTTAACCAATAACCTGCCTCCCAGCAACATGTAAGTTGTATTCAGGAGTTGATACATATAGAGTATATAGTCATCTAGATAAAATTTCAATCAACATAATTTGATCATCAAATCAACAAGATTTTAAAAGAGAAAGGTAATAAAAGAGATTCATATGGAACAAAGGATCATCTTTTGTTAAGCAAAGCCATAATGGGGAAATGTAAAATGAATAGAAATCTCAGTGCGGCATATACAGAGTACAAAAAACATTAGATAGTATTCCTCATCCTGCACTATAAAATGCTAACAAATATTTTATTGCATTTACTATGAAGAAATGGCAAACCACTTTGCAACTAAACCACAAAAGAATGATAAGCTGCTATCCAGGGTGTGAAACCCCAGCTTGGAATATTTCAGGGTGATTCTTTGTTACTATTACTATTCTGTCCTGCTCTCAATCCATTAAGATATTTACTCAACAGCCAAGGTCACAGATTCAGTCGACTCAAAGAAAACAATTAAGTGAAAGGATATTTCTTCTACTGCGTTTTGTGGTTGATCTAAAACTGTACAGTTCATTAGATAAACACCTAGAAGAGCAGCTATGTCATTAAAACCTTCATAGATGGCATAGCAATGTCACTTGGCAACATTTGAAAGTAAAACTGAAGAAATGAGAAAATATAAATTTAGGAGAGGATTGTGACATAAAATATATGGAACAAGGAGTGCGCAAATGTCTTGGAATAGATGAAGGGACAGCCCTAGAGCATGACAAAATGAGGACAAAGCCCAGTAAGGAATATTTTACCAGACTGAAATTAATAGGGAAAACGTTTTTGCCATCTTGGAATAAAGTTCAAGCTATAAATCAACTTGCACTTCTTGTTTTAACTTGCAGCTTTGTGTTGGTGACTGTTCACAAAAAGAGCTGGATACGCTTAGCAGGGAAACAAGAAAACTGCTTCAGGTCCATCAAATTATATAAAAAATTATATAGCATCAGTTTGAAGGAGACATGGGTCTCCTTGAAATTCAGTATACATACAGGTCCATGATTGTGGTTTTGCATACATATTTACTGACATAATCAGAACAAAACATATTGAAATTTTAAAACCTAAACAGAATAAGTCTAAGATGACCTCTTTTCTTAGGTTAGCAGAAGCTTTATGTAACAAGCAGATATGGAAATCCAGCTAAACATGGATAAAAACCAGGTGGCAACAGAAAGTGAAAAAAAGCAAAAAGGAAAAGAAAAAACAAAAAAAACACAAAGAACAGAATCAAGAAAAAAGAACAGATAGGCCTTGAATTTTCTTTTTGAGGAACCTTGGTGGTCTCTCAAATTGCTGCCTATGCTTAGAAAGGTACATACCAAAAGGGGCGTTGTTCTCAAATATTGGCCTGATGAGGGAAGAGTACAGAGAGGTTATAACTACTTTTTTTCTAGATTTCATGTCCTTACTTATGAGATAAGCAATATAGAATGCCTTTCTTACCACTGTGACACGGTGATCAAATGTAAGGTTGCTGTCAACCTGTGTGTCCAGGTGTCTCACCACTGAGTGCATACTTAGGGTGTTGTTATTGATGTGGTAGTAAGCAGGAACATAGCACTTACTGAAAGGGATGATTATACATTTTTGTGCACTGAGTTTAAGGCCATGAGTTTGGCACAATCATTTGTTTGTGTGAGATCTTCTTGTAGGATGCTGATATCATTTGGAGATTCTATGAATGCTCCCAGTTTGCAGTCATCATCAAACTTTGTGAGCCACAGATTTTTAGTTTTAGCTTGTACTTTGGAGAAATAGATTCCAAACAGCAGAGGCCCCAGGACTGATCCCTGTGGAATGCCACTGGTTACAGGTCTGCTGTTGCAGGTGGATTCCCCTATTTTACTATATGTGTTCTATCAGTGAGCCAGTTAGTGACCTATCTAATGATATAAGGGTTGATACCTAGCTGGGTGAGTTTGTCAGTGATGCCTGAGTAGGGGATAGTGTCAAAAGCCTTGGCTAAGTCTAGGTAGGCTGTATTCACAGATTTCCCCTCATCCAGGGCCTTGGTGACTGTCTTAAAGAACTTCACCAGGTTTAACAGGCATGATCTCCCTTTGACAAATCCAAACTGAGTAGAGATGTTTGGAGATTACTTATATATTTGTTGATAAGGTCCATGATGATTCACTTCATAGCCCTGCGCATAATGATAGTCAGGCTAATAGGTCTATAGTTTCCAGGGTCAGTGGAAGCACCACCTTTGTGCAAGGGGATAATAGTGGTCTTTTTCCATTCAGCTGGGATGAAGCCAGAGCTTAGACAATGATTGAAAAGAGTACCCAGTGGCGTTGCTAATTCTTGTCTAAGCCATATAGGATGCAACCTGGGATGTTATTAGGCCCCATAGATGCTATGTTTTTGGTCTTAGCGAGGGCGTTTATAACCTGCTCTTTAGAGATACAAGGTAGAGAACAGGATGTAGGAATGTCATGGGGTATGTGTGGTTGGGACAGGTGCGTGAAGTTTTCACAGAACCTGTCTGCTAACAGGTTAGCTATGTCCACTCAGCATCTGCCCTATGTGGGTCGTCTGAAATCACTGTCACTTTATTCTGTTTCATACAGACTACTCACAGGTGATCTATGTCTTGCGTATTAGGGAACATTTGACCCTGCTTTATTGGAAATGCTGCATATCCGCAAGTCAAACGGTACATGGGCTACTTACTCTAAAAACCTTAACCTGGTATGTGACATTAATAGAACCTGCTGGAGGGACAGATTTGTCTCCCTGAGGTTACCACACCTTTGGAACAGATTCGCACTTACTGTCAAACACAGCACATCATTCGCCATCTTCAAACACAGTCTGGACGATTGGATGAGTAAAGTACAGTTTTGTACCTACCATAAATGTAGGTGTTGGAGTGTTCACCCTGCTGCAGTCATCACACTTGGGTTATCCTGCCGTCAGGCGATCCCGCAGTTGGCCTGAGTTCCAAAGTATTGGTCCGGCATCAGTTGCTGTCACTTCTTCCCTGACGTCTGTGCACCAGGGGTATATAAGAAGCATCCGACGCCATTTTCTTCAGTTTTTCTTGCCCCAGATGTCAGGTGCCCCCAATAGGTAGGCAATATATATATGCAATACATATATATATATATATATATATATATATATATATATATATATATATATATAAAACTATATAAAAATAAAACAATACCTTCAGGCACAAGCAAATACACCACAGAGGTTGTATAGGATAGAGTGGTATAGATAAGTTTAGCTAGTTCAGAGGAGATGGAGGGAGGGTAACCTGGACTGCAGCAGGGTGAACACTCGAACATCTACATTTATGGTAGGTACAAAACTGTACTATGTTCATCGTGTTACCCTGCTGCAGTCATCACACTTGGGTTGAATCCCAAAGCTAAGGATGGGTGGTGGAGTTAAACAGGGTTAGAAGAAGCTAGTAGGCCCTGCAAAACTGCAGTGGCAAAACCAGCTCTAGTCTTAGAATATAGAGGTAAGTGATAGTGTTTGGTGAAGGTGTGCACTGAACTCCAAGTTGCAGCTTCCAGAATATCCTTGGTTGGCACTCCCCTGAGAAAGGCTGCTGATGTAGCTGTAGCCCTGGTGGAGTGGGACCTAATGTTAGCAGATACTGGTTTCCCATGATGCATGTAGCAGAAACGTATGCAATGCCCTATCCATTTAGAAATGGTCTGTTTTGAGATAGCTTTTCCTTGTGATCCTGCAGCATAGGCTACAAAGAGCTGGTCAGATTTTCTGAAAGCCTTAGTTTTATCCAAGTAGCAACGTAATTGCCTGTGAATGTCCAAAGAGTGCAGGAGTCTTTCTCCTTTGTTCTGGGGATTTGGGAAAAAGGTGGGCAAATGAATGGTTTGGTTTAGGGCCACACTGGATACCACCTTTGGCATAAAGGAAGGGTTAGTTCGTAGAGAGACTCTGTCTTGATGAAAAATGAGGAAAGGCTCCACTGCCATTAGTGCCTGTAGCTCTGAGACTCTTCTAGCTGAGGTTATTGTTAGTAGCAGGGCAGTTTTCCATGAAAGAAATTTTAAATCAGCTGAAAAATCTGGTTCAAAGGGCGGCAGTGTAAGCTTTTCCAGAACAAAGTTGAGATCCCAAGCAGGTGTTGGTGCTCTCCTGGGCGGTCTTCTGTTCTTAGCCCTTCTGAGGTACTGTCTTAGGAGTGGATGTGAGAATAAAGGAGGATCCTTGTTGTAATGAGCTGAAATTGCTGAGGCATGGATCTTAATAGATGAAAAGGAAAGTCCTTTGTGCAACATCTCAGTTAAATATTGTAGAATCTGAGGAATGTTTGGATCAAGGGGATTTTGGCCTTTAGCCTGGTTCCAGGTGCAAAATCTTTTCCATTTGTCTGAATACATTATCCTGGTGCTGGGCCTCCTGGCCTCCAGAATGACATCCATAACAGCTTTGGATAGAGGTGTTGGCTGGTTGTTTAGGTAATTTGTCATGCAGCCAGGTTTAAAGTCTTGAGCTGGCTGTGTAGAACTTGATTGTCTCGCTGGGTGAGCAGGTGAGGAATTTGTGGTAAAATCCATGGTGGGCCATGGGTCATGTTCCTTAGAACTGGATACCAATGCTGGTGTGGCCAGTGTGGTGCAATGAGTATCATTTGTGGTCTCTCTAATCTGACTTTCAGCAGTACCTTTGCTAGAAGAGGCAGTGGAGGAAAGGCATACACTGTTAATGTTTTCCAACTGAATGAGAGGGCGTCCACTTTCCAAGCTTGTGGATGGAATGTCCTTGTGCAAAATTTTTGAAGTTGGTAGTTTTGGGGGCTGGCAAACAGATCTATGTCTGGGCGTCCCCATTTTTGAGCTATCATTGCAAATACTTGTGAATCTAGTTTCCACTCGTGTGGCTCCATGATGTTTCTGCTTAGGTCGTCTGCCAATGTGTTTTTCTTTCCTGGCAGGAATTGTGCTTGTAATTGAACCTGGTAAGACAGTGCTGTGTTCCACAAGGTCATTGCTTGCCTGCATAGAGGGTAGAAATGTGTGCCCCCTTGCTTGTTTATGTACCACATTACTGTGGTATTGTCAGTCTTTATTATTAGTTGTCCTGGGTGTAAGAGGTCCTTGAAAGCTGTTAGGGCATTCTATACTGCTAGCATTTCTTTTTGATTGATATGCAGATGCCTTTGATCTGTAGTCCATTTACCCTGAATGCACTGTCCTGCCATGTGTGCTCCCCAGGCATAGTCCGATGCATCTGTTGTCATAGTTTGCCTGGCTGTGGGTAAGGTGAAAGGCTGACCCTTGTTGAGATGACATGCCTGTGCCCACCATAGAAACTCCTGTTGAAGGCAGGGAATGAGTGGTATCATTGTATCCAAGCTGTGGCTGTGCTGAGTCCATACGCTTTTCAGGTACCATTGTAATTTCCTCGTATGCAGTTTTGCAAATGGTACTAGTAGTATGCAAGATGCCATGAATCCCAAGGCCTGCAGAATTTTTCTTGCAGGGAGTTGGGTCTTTGTCGCCATTATTTTGAAATATTGAGTCAGCTGTTGTTGCTTGTCTGGCGTGAGATAAGCCATCTGGGCCGTTGTATTCAAGCTGGCACCCAGGAATATTATGTTTTGTGAGGGCACTAGTTTTGATTTCTTTTCGTTTACTGTGTACCCTAGGCAACTTAGAAGGTGTTTGACAAATGCCAGATGTTTTAAAAGAATGTCCTTGCTTTCTGCTTGAATAAGGCAGTCGTCCAGGTATGGGTATATTTGAATTCCTCTTTGTCTGCAGTATGCAATTACTGGTGCCAGGCATTTTGTGAAGACCCTGGGCGCAGTAGATAAGCCAAAGGGCAGTGCAGAGAATTGATAATGCGTTGAACCTGCAATGAAGTGGAGGTATCTTCTGCAATTTTGTCTGATAGGGACATAGGTTCATAGGTTCATAGGTAGGTACTAGGCAATCGGCCCTAGGGCCCATACAAGCCTAGCCAAAAAATGTACCCTGGCTATCGCCACCCAAGAAAATTATTTTCCTGTGCCCCTGTCGAGCAGAGCCACAGAAGTGATCCCCGGGGTGAATTTCCCATTTCCCATCCAATCATCAAGATTTTTCTTGAAGAGTGCTAATGAGGAGCTCTGTTTGACATAGATAGGTAGTCTGTTCCAGAGTATGGGAAGTCTCTGGGACAGGAATCTATCCCTCCAGCATGTTCTGTTTATTGTGGTGACAAGGTTAAGGTCCCTAGAGCGTGTAGCTCGGAGGGATTGGGATTTCTTTAAGTGGAGCATGTCCAACAGGTCTGGGTTTGACATAGCTTTGTATGTCAGGCAGAGATCGCCCCTGAGTCGGCGATATGCGATGGAGTAAAACTGTAGTTTTTTGAGACTGTCTGCATAGGGCATATGTTTGAGGCCAGTAATCCTCTTTGTGAGGTATTTATGTGGTCTTTCCAGTTGTTGTAGATGTCTTGTGAGGTACATACCAAAAGGGGAGTTGTACTCTATAATGGGTCTAATGAGTGATGAGTAGAGGGGAACAATGGCCTCTTTTTTTCTGGATGAGAATCCTTTTGTGATGAGATGAGCCACGTAGAAGGATTTCCTGACCACTGTGGCGATGTGATTATCAAAGGAGAGACTACTGTCCACCTGTGTCCCAAGGTCTCTTATCACATTTTCGGCAATAAGTAGACTACCAGCTATGTGGTAGTTCATGGGTACAGAGTTTTTACCAAAGGGGATGACAATACACTTTTTGGCATTGAGCTTCAGGCCATGGCTTTGACAACAGGTATCTGTCTCATTGAGGCCCTTTTGTAGTTTGTCCACATCGTTAGGAGTTTCGATTATGGCTCCTAGTTTGCAGTCATCTGCAAACTTTGTTAGCCAAAGACCTTCTGTGTTGGCCTGCACTTCAGAGAAGTAGATACCAAACAGGAGAGGACCCAGGACTGAACCCTGTGGTACTCCACTTGTCACTGGTCTGATGTTGGATTTGGAATCTGCTACTTTCACAGTGTGGGTTCTGTCCGTGAGCCAGTTGGCAACCCATCTTGTGACATAGGGATTTATACCTAGTTTAGTGAGCTTATCTATAATTCCAGAGTGGGGGATGGTGTCGAAAGCCTTGGCGAGATCTAGATAAGCTGTGTGAACCATTTTACCCTGATCTATGGCTTTGGTGACTGCTTCAAATAAGTCAATCAGGTTTAGGAGACATGATCTGCTTTTTACAAATCCAAGCTGTGTAGGGTCCAGAGTTTAGAGATTACCAATGTCTTTGTTTATGAGTTCCATGATGATACGTTCCATGGCCTTGCAGACCAGGCTCATCAGGCTAATGGGGCGGTAGTTCCCGGGGTCTGTCGTGGCTCCCCCTTTGTGGAGTGGGATAACTGTCGCGGTGCGCGATTCAGTGGGTACAAAGCCTGAGGTGAGGCTATGATTGAACATGGCACTTAGGTAGGGTGCCAGTTCATTCTGTAGTTCATGTAGAACGCAGCCTGGGATATTGTCAGGTCCCATGGATGCTGTGTTCTTGGCTTTGGAGAGTGTGTTTTTTACCTGTGCAGCCGTGATTATAGGAACTTTGCATTCTTCAGGTATAGAGATGGGCCCTCTAGAGGGTGAGAGGGGGGTAAAGTTAGCATTGAACCTATCTGCTAGGATGTTGGCAATATCAATTGGTTTTGTATATTTAGTGCCATTATGCTGTAACTCAGAGCAGATCTGAGTGTTCCCATTTAGATTCTTGACATAGCTATAGAATGCTTTGTTGTTGTCTTTAGAGTCTGTGACAATTTTGTTTTCGTAACTAGCTTTGGAGGATTTTATGAGGGTCTCAGCTTCTTACTGAGGTTGACCAGGAAGTTCCTCCAGTCATGGGATTTTACTCTTTTTTGCAACAGTTTCTTTCTTCTGTTGTAGAGTTTGTTTATGGCAGAGGTCCACCAGATTGGCTTCCTTTTTTTAGAGGATAACATCTTGGTTCTATTAGGGATAGCATGATCCATACACTCGTGTAAGTGCTTATAAAGTGCATTTGTGTAGGATTCGGCAGTCATACCTCTATTGTCCGTCTGCATGGGTGTCATGAAGTTTGCCACTTCTGTCTTAAGAAGTGTGAAGTTCGCTTTTGAGAAGTTTTTTACGATGGTTTCCCTAATTGCGGCTGGGGGTGGGATGTGGATGTCTAGGCTGATTAGCTTGTGGTCGGATCTGACCAACATGCAATTGACCTCTGGTGTGGAACACCGGTTTCCCATGTTGGTAATGACCAGGTCTAGGATATTGCTGCCCCTGGTGGGGGTGTGAATAAGTTGATCCAAGGCGTTGGAATTTATGAATTCTAGAAAACGTTGAGCAAAAGAGTTGGTACATGAGTAGTTTTCACAAAAAACAAAACAAATGAAGCAGCAAAACTGGATAGAAAATTTTCTTTACTGGATTCTGGTACCTCGGCCTTCGCCTTCACATGGAATAATAATGTTATGCACAAACCAGTATAAATACACACCTCACTTAGTTAATCATGTCAATTAAACAATTAATCAATCACATATAAATATATTACATTTTAAAGAAATATATATACACAAAATACAGAAAATAAATAATGTTTTATATTATACATCTAAATTCAGACCATTGGGAAATAAAGTTCCATAATTAATAATAAATTTAGATTCCATATTCAGTAATTTGGTTTGAAAATTTTTATTGTTTTCCCCCATTCCCCAAGGTCTTGCCAAAATGCTAAATTCAAAGCCAGTTTGTTCTCCATTGTGAAATTGATGAAAATGGCTTGCAATTGGACTATCAAGTCTACTATTCCTAATATCTCCCAAGTGTTCCAAAATTCTTAACTTGACCCTACGTTTCGTTTGTCCTATATACCATTTTCGTTCTATGCAATTGCACCCAATAATGTATACCACCCCAGAAGAATTACAATCAAAATGATCTAGTGCATGGTATGTAACCCCATTAATTTTATGGCCATCTAAATTAATAATTTTATCACAAACCTTGCATTTATTGCAAGCAAAAGAACCTGCATCCACCGCTCTATCCTTCTTGCCCTTGCTTCTGACTAATTCCTTCAGATTTTTGCATCTTGTGTAAGAAAAAATAATGTTTTTTGGAATTATATTTCTCAAAAAATCATCACTGGTTATTATTGGCCACATATTCAACACAATTCTCTTCAAAATAGAAGAAAAAGGAGAGAATTTATCTACAAAAAATATTTTGTCCATCTCCATAGGATCCTTTTCCTTAGAATAAAATAATTTATTCCCAAATCTCTTCCTATTCCTATCTGCAGCCCCCTGTCTGTTCAAATTTAACATTCCTTCCACTTTGGTCCTATGTGAATAGACATTATTCCTAGAATAACCTCTGTTAATTAGTTTCTTACAAATGATGTCAAACTCCCTTTGAATATTAATATTTTCTGATGTATTCATAGCGATTCGTTTAAATTCACCTAAGGGCAATGACTCAAGTAAATAATTGCTATGCATACTGGTTGCATGCAAGAAATTATTTACTGCTGTTTTTTTATGAAAAGGCTTGTGTTCTATCGTCCCCTTCGAACCAATGTAAAAATGCACATCCAAAAAATCCATGTTTTTGACATTTACCTGATACGTAAAGTCTAGTCCACATGGATTTAATTTTAAACTTGTCATGAACTCATCAAAATCTCTGGGGTTACCTCTGCATAGAAACAAGAGGTCATCTATAAATCTCTTGTAGATCAAAACGTTGTTCTGAAAAAACTTTTTAGTGTAAATGAATAAATTTTCAAAATGCCCCATAAACAAAATAGCATATGACGGTGCAAAGCTAGCACCCATGGCCGTCTCCTCTTTTTGTAAAAAGTATTTTTTGTTAAATTCAAAAACATTATGAGTAAGGCAAAATTCCACCAGTGAAATAATGAAGTGAGTTTTAGGTCCTTCCCCCATAAATGTGTGAATAGCTTCCAGGCCCCATTGTGTAGAAATAGATGTATACAATGAAACCACATCCACACTGGCCCAATAATAATTATCTTGCCAAATCTTTCCTTTAAAACTGTCACAAACCTCTTTTGTATTCTTTACATGTGATGGAATTCTCATTAAATATTCCTTTAATACAGAGTCCAAAAATATGCCCACATTTTGTAAAAAAGCCCCCCTTCCTGAAACTATTGGACGTCCAGGAGGGTTTGCCAAATCTTTATGTATTTTTGGCAAAATAAAAAACCTGGCATCATTTGGATTTTTAATAAACAGTTTCCTAACATCACCATGAGAGAAGAAACCAAGCCTTTCACCTTTTTCTAATAATTCAAATAGTTTATCATTAAACTCAGCAATGGGATTCGTAGATAAAGAAATATATACCCTGTTGTCTGAAAGCAAATCAAGGGCTATAGAATTGTATCTATTCTTGTCAAAAACAACCCAATTGCCACCTTTATCTGATTCCAAAAATACATATTTATCACTCATTTTTCTTAACTCACATAAAGCTTGCCACTCATCCTTGCATAGATTATAACTTTTCACATGTTGTTTGAACAAAAAATATTCCTCAATCACCATGAGTAGTTTTCCCAGTTAATGGTGGGGTAGTTGAAATCGCCCATTATTAGGGCGTTGGGTTGTACCCTAATACTTTCCAGTGTATCAAGAAATAAGGAGTGTGAATCCTGGGGCATGGTGGGGGGTCTGTAGCAAGCTACAATTTGGATTGCGGTCTTGCCCAGAGTTAGTTGCGCTTGGATAATCTCGGATGCATTATGCTGTGCAACTAGCCTGGAGGTGTGGATATCCTTAATGAATATGGACACGCCTCCGCCTTTAGTGCTTCTTTCTGGGTTAGGTGGTCGAAAGGTGTGGTATGAATTGAAGCCTGGTAATGCAGGGGTGCTCTCTGGAGCTTTGAACCAGGTCTCTGTCACTGCACAGATGTCAATGTTCTCCATTTTAAGGAGTGCCTCGAGTGAGTGCATTTTGAGGTTTAGACTTCTAGCATTGAGTAGCATTACCCTCAGATTTTGCTTGCTTGTACCTGTTACGGTTGTGAATTTGTCATTTGAACCTTGCCTAAAAAAGGCACTATAGGGCTTGCAAGAGTCTTAGCCAGTATCTGGAATCATAAGGGTGACAGGTGCAGGCCATCTCTGGCAAAGCATCGTGGACTGTCAATCATGTCGAACCAGGCAGATAAATACTGGTTCCCCTTAGAATGACACCAGAAGCTTAGCCAATTGTTGAAGTCAATCATTTTGTCCTTGTACTGTGATATCATTCTGGGTGATGGCAGGATGCTACTCAGGGTTAGAGTCATACCTGCCTGGGATACAAGATTGGAGAGCTCCTCCATGTCTCTTTTCATGTAGTCCAGGGAGGTACGTCTCAGGTCATTCACACCAACATGGACAATGACAGTGTCATATTTGTACTTATTGTGGAGTGACCTGAGTGCATGTGTTATGTGGCGGATCCTGGCACCTGACAGGCAGCTGACAGTAATTTTCTCCTTGTTTAGTCTAGTGAGTGGAACATCAGTGTGCCTGACTATAGAGTCACCTATGACCAGAGTGTTGGGTACGTTGTTATGCCTTATGGGCTGTGGTTGAGTGGCACACTGAGTTTGTGGGCTATGTGTCATTTGGGTTGTGTTGGGGGGTGGAGTTTGCATGAATTTATGCTTTGGATGTCCCTGATGCTTGGGCAGGTTTTTATTGAGAGCCTCCACGAATGTAGGTGTGTGTTTTGTGTTTCTATGTGTGTGTTTTGGTGGTGTAGGTTTTGAGGGACTATGTGATGAGTGTGGTGCGGTGCAAGTGTTTACCTTCTCCTCTTGACTGTCTAGTCCAGTCTTGGGTGAAGAGAGCTTTGCTTCCAGTTTGGCTATATAAGTGCATCTCTCACAGGTTGTAGTGCTGGGTGGTAGGAGGAGAGGGTTGTCTGTGTACATGAGGCAATTGCTGCATTGCCCCAAGATGCCCAGATTCATCAGGTAGACAGGAGAAATCACTGGGAGCTGACCCTTAGACATGCAGGTATGCCTCCTTGAGGTCCAACGTTACTAGCCAAGCATTCTTGCCCAGCATGGGAAGAAGTTGCTGTAGTGTTAGCATCTTGAATTTTGGAACTTGCAGATAGGTGTTCAGAATTGAAAGATCCAGAATGGGTCTCCATGCTTTGTCTTTTCTTCAGACTAGAAAGAGTCTTGAGTGAAATCCTTGTCCTTGCTCTTGTGTAGGTACCTGTTGAATGGCTCTCATGTCCATGAGAGCTGTAATTTGCTTTTGTGCCTCTGCCCATTGATTTGGTGGCAGGTTTGGCATTCCTTTTATCCTTGGCAAGGTATGAAAGTGGAATCTGTATCCTTGTGAGACAATGTTTAGGACCCATTTGTCTTTTGTGATGATGTGCCAGTTGTCTGCAAAAAATGCAAATTTTCCTCCCAAGGGAGCTGCCAGGAGAGATTTGCTTGGTAGTTTGAGGATTGAGTCATTGTGTTTGTCTTCTGCTAGCTTGGGGCCTGTCTTCTCCTTCTTTCTGGGTAGCAGTGCCCCATTGGCGAGATGTGTAAGGGCCTTGTGACTGACCTCTGCCCCTTGGGTGTCTGTATTTGCCCCTCTGTGATCTGTCAGAAGCTGGAAAGGACCAGTTTTTTGTTGGTCAATTTCTGCTGAAACGAGGGGGTTGTACCTGTAAAAAATCCTTGACCGTCTGCATAGACTTTGCCTTATCCTCCATTTTCTTTAAAACCTCTTCTGCTTTGACACCAAATAATACATTCTGCTGTAAAGGTGCATCCAATAATTTTGCTTTAACATGATCAGGTAGGGTTTGTTCTTTTAACCAAGCATGTCTACGTATGACAGACCAAGTAACAGCTGCTCTACAGGAAGCTTCCAATGAATCAAATCCACATTGTAAAGTATGTTTGCCCACCTGTTCAGCTGCATGCAACAGATCCTGCATTTCCTTGAATTCAGGCTGTTCAGTATGTGTGCTCATTTTTTGTTTTAATTGAGACATTAGGAATTGCTGATATTTCAGCATGTGAAACTGACAATTTAATACTCTCATAGCCAGAGTTGCTGAGGTGTATATTTTCTTTCCCCATCTATCTAGGGCTCTGGAATCCCTTTCAGACGGCACAGGATTTTTAGCCATAGAAGCTTTAACCCCCTTGGGACCCTGGGAAATTGTTTCTGGGTCAACCACAGAGCTTTTATAAAGGAATTTGTGTGAGTCAGGTACTCTGTAATATCTGTCTGGTTTGGCTGGAGCAGGAGGTAGAGAGTCTGGATTTAGACTAGACTCCAAGTAAACATCATCCACAATATCTAAAACTGGAGGGCTAGCAAGTGGTCTGTGCTGGGGTAGTAAAAGGAACTCTCGGAGCCTTTTCTTAGAATCAGAGTAGTCCTGGCCTTCCCAGTGGAAATGTTCCCTCATGGTATGTAAAGTTTCCCCAAAGGAGTAGTCTTCAGGGGGAGATGCTGAGGGAATAGAGCCTTCAGCATCAGAGTCTTCATAAGGGGGAAAAGTATAATCCTGTTCCTCAGAAGAATCTGAGGAAAGTGAAACCTGGTCAGAGGAAGCATAATCCTCCTCTTGTCTTGGTCTTTTATCTGGAGGGGGATGGGAATCCCTGATTAGGGTAATCAAATCTTCAGCCATCTTAAGCATCTGTTTCTTAGGCATGGGGCCTTGAATTGTAGACTGATGTACAGTCTTTTTTGGTTTTAAAGGAGTTTTAAGCTTAGCATAAGATTTAATGGTGAGTGTAGTCGGTCTGAAGACACCTTCTGCAACCGAAGGTGTTTCCACTGCACCAAGGTCTCCTTCTGCTATGGTGTGGGAAGGGCCTAATGAAGATGGCTGCATCAGCCCAGTACACTCCGCTTGAGAATCCGCAGCTGTCTGGGGTTCCAATTCTGCGGTCGTCAGGGGCTGCGTAGGCACCTCACTGAAATCCGGAGAACCGGCGGCAGGCCCAGCAGAGGCCTCGGAGTCTGGCTTGTTCCTAGGCTGCCTGTCCTTATCCTTGCGTTTTGTATGCATGCCAGTCATCGGTTGCTCCGACGGCATGATATAATTAAATTTCCTACCAAAGTAATGTCGTGCAAAGTCAAAACGGCATTTGATAGTTCGTTTATTAAACCTAGCACAAAACCGACAACCTGTGACATTGTGGTCTGGGCCTAGGCAAGGAATACAATAAGAATGGAAGTCCTTATGAGGTATTTGCTTCCCACAAGACATGCAATTGTTAACTTTTTCTGACATCGGACTGAGGCAAGAAAAGGTTCCCCAATGGGGTACTTAGCTTTATTGAAGACTTCGGACTGAAATTCGAATCGAAAATCTCAGGTGTCGGCCGACAGGCACTTGCGAACTGCTTCTGCTTCAGGCACCGCTCAGCAAGAAAGACTGAAGAAAATGGCGTCGGATGCCTCTTATATACCCCTGGCGCACTGACTTGAAGGAAGAAGTGACAGCAACCAACGCCGGACCAAGACTTTGGAACTCAGGCCGACTGCAGGACCGCCTGACGGCAGGATAACCCAAGTGTGATGACTGCAGCAGGGTAACACGATGAACATCCGTAAATTCACCTGTGTCCCTCTTGGACAGGGGTAATTGGTACTGATCATTGAAATAAGGGTAAAACTTGGCTAGCCTTGTAAGGGCCCTAGAGCCATTAGCCTAGTAACTTCCTATGATCCTATGAAAAGATAAATGGAAAGACTACAATCGTAGCAAGAAGAATACAGATTTACATGAACGACCACGTGTTGACCAAGAGATGAAATACAAATAGCTCAGGCAGGGTGAATTTAAACCAAAAAATGAAAGGTTAACATTGGCAGCCCAAGACAGTGGATTACATACTAAATGGTTCACAAAATCCATAGAAAGGTTATGGGATACAGATAAATGTTGGTTTTGAGTACAAAACTAGAAACATTTACACATCTTGTTGCAGGTTGCATTACACTTACGGCTGAAGGTTTGTATACTGAAAAACAACGATGTAGCAAGGCTGTTAAACTGGGAATTGTGTACACATTACAACATAGAGGCAACTGAGAAAAAAAATGGAAAAATGAAAAAGAAAGGATTGTTGAAAATAATAAAGTAATGATTATGTGATATTACCCCATACCAACAGCTAAGAAGGTACGTAAAAGCAAAAAGACCAACTCTCAGTTCCCCTTTGTGCATGTGATGGTCTCTCGAATTGTGGATCATATCAGTCTTCCAACAATACTCTAAACTGTCTGCTCTCCTAAATTAATGTACATAGTATCACAAGTGCAATATGCAATATGCTATATAGACATGTTCATGTGATATGCAACGATACTTTAACATGGATGCTATAGCATAAGCATTCCTACTGAAGTTCCGCCGTATGCTATTCTAGTGTGTGTGTTAGTTCAGCATTATATTATGAAGTACCCTTGTATGATATTCCAGTGTGTGTTACTTCAGCATTATATTATGCAGTACGCTTGTATGATATTCCAGTGTGTGTTAGTTCAACATTATATTATGCAGTACCCTTGTATGATATGCCAGTGTGTGTTAGTTTAGCATTATATTATGCAGTACCCTTGTATGATATTCCAGTGTGTGTTAGTTCAGCATTATATTATGCTGTACGCTTGTATGATATTCCAGTGTGTGTTAGCTCAGCATTATATTATGCAGTACCATTGTATGATATTCCAGTGTGTGTTAGTTCAGCATTATATTAGACAGTACCCTTGTATGATATTCTAGTGTGTGTTAGGTCAGCATTATATTATGCAGTACCCTTGTATGACATTCTAGTGTGTGTTAGATCAGCATTATGCATTGGTGATATAGTGGTGAGCATAGCTGTCTTGCAAGCAGTTGACCCGGGTTCAGCTCTTGGCCAATGCAAGAAGTCTGTACCTTATATTAGGCAGTACCCCTGCATGATATTCTAGTGTGTATTAGAATATTTTATATTAGGCAGTACCCTTGTATGATATTCTAGTATATGTAAGTTCAGCATTATATTAGACAGTACCCTTGTATGATATTCCAGTGTGTGTTAGTTCAGCATTATATTATGCAGTACCCTTGTATGATATTCTAGTGTGTGTTAGTTCAGCATTATATTATGCAGTACCCTTGTATGATATTCTAGTGTGTGTTATTTTAGCATTATATTATGCAGTACCCTTGTATGATATTCTAGTGTGTGTTAGTTTAGCATTATATTATTCAGTACCCCTGTATGATATTTTAGTGTGTATTAGAATATTTTATATTAGGCAGTACCCTTGTATGATATTCTAGTACATGTTAGTTCAGCATTATATTAGGCAGTACCCCTGCATGATATTGTAGTACATGTTAGATAATTTTATATTAAGAAGTACCGCTGTATCATATTCTAGTAAATGTTATTTCAGCATGCCCCTGTATGATATTCTAGTGCATATTAGAACTCATTATTAGGACTTGATATTCTAGTGCATGTTAGTTCAGCATTATTTATTTTAATTTTATTTATTTATTTATTCAAGTATTTTGTTTACCAGGAAAGTCCAACTAAGTGCAGCCCCCTTTTCAGCAAAGTCCTGAGGAAAAACGCACTACATATAGTAGCTAGAATAACAGCAATTACAATGCACTAATAGCAAATTACAATACAATATATATCCCAGTTATGGAACATAATTACAGTGTCACCAAAATACTTAGTTTCAGGCTACATGACTGCACGTGTAATATAAACAAAATTAAGCAGGAGTAGAAGTTGCATGTGAACTATCAAGATAAAACATTTAGCACAGTGGAGGCTTAAAATGTAAAATATGTGTAGAAACTTAAAGGAAGAAGAAAGCTGCAGAAGAGAATGGACATAGATGCCACTGGAAGTTACAAACGTGGAACAAGTGCTTGTTTACTATACTGTTCTAGTCTACAGTCCATCTAGGCTGTCCAGGGGTGGAGCACTGGTAGAGCCATTGGTTTCTAAGATGAGATTTTTTTGATGTGCTTTGAATGAAACATGGGGATGATCTTGCCTCAAGGAGAAAGGAACTGTGTTCCACACTGTGCTAACACTGGTAGCAAAAAAAGAAGTCACCTTCCTAGTTTTTAGATTTAGCAGCTTAGGAGGTTGTCAGTGGATCTTTGCAATCTGGCTGGAGTGCAGGAATGAATAATGTTGGCTAGGAATGGGCATTTGTTTGTTTGGTTTATGAATAAACAAATGACCAGGTAGCTCAAGACTCAAACCAGCGTAGTTTAATACAGATACAGCTAAAAACCACAGCTAAGTACTTTTGTCAATAAAGACATCATCAGGACAATTGAATAATTAGTCCAGTACAACCAGCAAATAAGAAGTCTCTGATGAAGTCTCTTTTATGGGATGAAAGCACTCAATGTTTTTAAAATTTTTAATAAATAGTTTTTAACCATTTTCTGACCCTTGCTGGCATTAATTTCTTCTAGTTCTAAGTGTTATTTGGTTGACACTGTAACATTTATGTTATTTTAGACAACTATCTGATTTCTGAAAGTAAAGATGGGAAGGTAGTTACTTAGCAAGTCAACCAGGGTGCCTGAGGATGCAGATTTGATAAGGGATGAGGTTAGAATCCAGTCAGTAGTTGCCCCTTTATTACTATTTTTAGTGATATAAGAGTGTTTGGAAATCAGTTGTAATAGGCCATATAAATTTAAATGTAGTTTTTTGTTTTCCATAGTTCATATTCAGAAAGTTAGTCATATGGTCTTGACCATATGAAGTTCGACCTTCCACTGAGTCAATCTTCTGAATGGCATCCCTTAAAAGTCTGCACCTCCCTTTTCAAGCACTTACTAGTGCCTACCTCCCAAACTGAACAGAGATGTACATGGAAATCCTAGTAAATGTATGTCTATTCATCCATTATCTATACTAGCCTAAAAGGTAGTAACATTTTGCTTGACCTGTAGTGGGAATTTGTTCCATTGGCTGCGAGTACATTGACTTGCCTATCTCTCTGGTGAATCTTGTTTATTTGTTGGTGTACATTTAGGTCCCTAGTGCAGGTGTTTCTAGAGCCACTGGGTTTGCAAAAAAAGAGAAGGTCAAATAGAATTAGGTCTTTTACTGCTCGAAAACCTTTGAGTAGCCTGTATGCTACTAAGTATAATGAGAGAGGTGCTAACCTAGCAAGATAGCGGAATGATTTAAGGCCTTTGATTTTCTTGCTAAATTATGTTTAGGGACCAAGGGAAGGATAACTCATTTGGATCTTGTTGACATTCTCTTGGAAATTAACTGGACCATATAGAAGGATTTCCAGACTATGGTGGAAAAATGCTGATGAAATGATAAGAGAACTGTTTACATAAGAACCCAGGTCTCTTATAAACACATCTGTCAGAAGAGGTGTACCATTTAAAAATATGAGTCAGGGAAAGCATTTTAACCAAATGCAACTACACTGCACTGTTCTGCATTTAACTTGGGGTCTACCTGATAACACCGACACGCCAAAACACCGACAACGAAATAACCGACACAAACCCCCCCCCCAAAAAAAAGTTCAAAAACACGAAACTTCACATGCCCGACAAACCAAAATCCCAACAATCAACAAAACAAATACCTTTCCCGAAAAACACACACACAACACAAGCACACCAAAATCCTTACAAACCTACTCTAAACCTTACATACACAACTATCTATGCGCTAACCTTAACCCAAACCCTAACCCTAAGGTCCGTCACTATCGCACACTTACCTTACCCGCACCCTAACCCTAACTCACTTAACCCGCCCCTAAACCTAAACTCCGTCACTATCGCACACTTACCTGATTGGTACCCTACCCTAACGTCCGTTACTATCACATACTTACCTTACCCACACCCTGACCCTAACATCCGTCCCTATCGCACACTTACCTTAACATGTCGGTGTTCTCAGCGTCGGGATTGTCAACTATCGGTCTTCTCTGTTGTCGATCTTCCGGTGTCGGTGTTCTCATTGTCGGCGTTCTGTGATTTTGGCATTTTTAGATAGACCCTTAACTCGCGACCATTCTCAGTGAAAACCTTGGCTTAAGTTATTTTAAAACCATTGAAATTTACAGGTTAAATATAACTATCTACTGTTTAACAATTACTCTTAATACAAATGTCCCACAATTAAAGAGCAAATTCTGCTTCAACTCACAGTTGAGAGTATAAAATGACTGACTCTAATTGCTAAAACTAGGGATAGCCTTATAAAAATAAAATAAAAAAACATATTTACATAGAACTGTTTTAATTATTCCTTGTAATATTCACCACAGTTACAATCAAACTTACATAGGTGTAGAGGTATGCGAACAATATTTTGCAAACATATCCAATTCAAACCACTTGTGTCTTTATCATGGGGGTAATTTTCCATTTTTGTAAATAACTTAACAAGCCCTTTAATACCAGTATAATACATTTAAATGGAAAGTATTACTGTAATATTTTATAATGGCTGACAAAACTAATCCCCATAAATATATACATGTACATAAATAAATAAATCATTCTAATTTAAGACCTCTGTGACTAATGCTGCCTGCAGTGTTCACTGCAACTATATTTTATTTTGCTTCACTTAGAAAATACAAACAACTTTAACCTATTTAAAACCTAGACTATCCTCACAGCTTTTGGGAGCCTCTGAAGCAATAACAAAAGACAACAGACCATACTAGAATTGTTACCTTACCATAGAATAAAATCTGATGTCCTAGGGTATAATGAATTTAATATCTAACTCAAAGCATTTGGTTTATTTTTATTAACAGTATTCAGTGTAGCTATAATCAAACTAAGTTAACCTACATGAATGGAAAGGCTTTCTGTAAATAACCTTGTTGGTATACAAATGTATATTCTCAATTTGGTAGCAATGAGGCATTCACTATATTTGCTTTTGAGATGGTTAAATTGGAAAGGTAGGAAACAGTGTCATATATACTATCCTCCCATCCTACATAACCATTCCAACAGGGTTTAGGCATAGAATTCTTATCAATAATTATTCTCAAGCAATCTTTCAGACCTTCTCATGTTAATCATTAGATATATTTGCTGACACAGCTTGGCCTTTCAATAGGCAGTTAATTGGGAAGTAGATAAAGTTACATCTCTGATCACAATGGGACAAGTTGCAACTTATGCTTTACCTAGCATGGATAGTAATCACTGTTTTTTTATTATTATTTTGATATTTTTCTTTGCTCTTCCATTATATAACTATGGCATTGGTTTGCTTGTTTCTGAGGTTTGAGGGCTTCCACCCATATGGGTGTAGGGGTGAAGGAGTCAGATTTTTTTAAATCAGCTTAAAGCTTTAACCACTTGCTTTTGTCAGGTTGGAGATTCTTTCGGTAGCAACTTGGTTCCATGTTCTAGAAGCTCTTTGCATTTTACAAAGAAAAACATTGGCATAACTTTGCAACATGTTATTTAAATATACCTTCTTTGTTAGAAAAACTCTAGAAATGTTAATACTTACAGCAGACTTAACTGCATGGGCTACCATGGTATGTCAAACACAAAGACAAAATCTTTAAAAAAGAAATTGTTAGTAATCCCTCAGACTTAATTAACCAAGGTACCTCTGAGCTAACAACCATTAGCCCAGAAGTATAATGCTAAAAAACTGATATTTTAGTTAGTGGCTCAAGGCCAGTTCTACACAAACAGGTCTGTCAGGGTTCTTTCTATATCATTTATAAATTGTTGACACCATCATTATATACCCGGTTAATATATAAATAGGGAATCATGTAAGTCAGTCATGAAGATGAATACAACCTTCCTGGCCCCCACTGATAGCCAAGTTACACACACTTCATTCTCTTCCTCAATTAAACTATTTATCCCAGTTGACTGTCAGTTTCACTGAACTCAAAACAGTGCAAGTCTTAATGGAACTGCTGGGGTCTATATTAGAACACCGAACTTTCAAAATTTCGAGTGTTCTAATATCGAACCCTATTAATCGAAAATTTAAAACATCGAACATATAGAACAGCAAATTTTTTCCTAGGGAAAAAATTCGCTGTTCCAGAACACATACACACAACACAAGCACACCAAGCAAACAGCAATCCACACACATACACCTAAACTCTTACACCTAACCCTACACTAAGCTATACATACACCACTAACTATCCACTTACCTTAACCCAAACCCTAACCCTAAGGTCCGTCACTATCGCACAGTCACCTCACCCGCGCACTAACCCTAACTCACCTACCCCGCCCTAACCCTCACGTCCACACAATCGCACACTTACCTGACCCGCACCCTAACCCTAACTCACCTAACCCGCCCTAACCCTCACGTCCACTCAATCGCACTTACCTGAACCCAACCCGTAACTTTACACCACAGCACTGAAAATACCGAAGCAACAGAAATGGACAACCAAATTCTTTCCCTAGGAAAAAATTTGGTTTTCTGTTTCTTCGATATTTTCAGCATTCGCTGAAAACGGGTTGATATTAGAACACTTGAAATTTTGAAAGTTCGGTGTTCTAATATAGACCTGAACTGCTGATACCCATCTATTCCATATCATGACCTAGTAAAAATAAATTTCCCAGAGTTTACTGTTGACTTTGAGTTGGTGAAGAGTTACATTCCAGATGGAAAAATAACCCTAGAATTGCTACAAAAGTCATTATATTTAATTTTCCTTCATCTATGTCCCTTAAACACTGCAGTTGTTACTGATCTTAGAAGTCTGGTGTCAGAAAATTCATGCTCTATCACCACAGGTTAACCCCCCCTCCCACTTCATATCTCTTTCCCACTTATCACAAGTGGCACATTGCTTGCTCCTTTTCATACCAGGAAATAAACTGAAATACCTTAAGTTTACCACATTTTCCTTCAGAGTCTGTTAAAGGTTCTGTAAAACCTTTTTCTATACCAAAAAAGTTATTACTAATTCCCATTCAGAGTGCCATTTTTGTTTTAACAAAATCATGACAATTTGCATCCTCCTTGCCTTCTAAAATAACACTCAGTCATAAAGTTCTTCTTCCATTATTTTTAAGCAAAACCATTTGCTGTTCTATATTTATTATTTGGTCGAGTTCTGCTGTGGCGACCCCTAACTGGGAAAAGCCAAAAGACAAACAACAACAACAACATTTATTATTTGGTTCCCACTGCCTTTTCTCAAGTTTCACTAGTTGTTTTTTTTTTCATTGCTAAATGGTGTCATGTTGTTCTTTTAGCTTACAATTATCACTTTCTTAATTTTCAACTTAGTTTGATTATTTTATTAATAAATCTGAAGTAATCAGTGCCCCTTCCAATGCAGGCCTGACATCCTTCAGCCAAAGCTTTATAGCTGACATTTTACTCTCATCTTAATCATTAAATCAGGCCACACCCACAGAATCAATCTTCCCAACTGCTACTTCTAAATTCACATCGGTTCTTCTTCCATTTTTTCCAAATCCACAGTTGACCGTGTGCTCACTACATTGTCCTATACTATAACCATTGAAATTGTCTCATATAGGAAACTTTTAAATAAATAAGTATAAGTATGTCACTTTATATCTTTAATTATGGAGCAACCTAGGAAGATAGCCATTGGCTCAGAGTACTGTGAGATCTGTCCCATTTCACCCCATTGCTTATGTATATTATCTCCAGTATCACTTATAAGGGGATTACCATGAGTCTCCATACATAGCCTTATAACTAGTAAATAGTCCTTATGCATCTACATATTCAGTTCCGCAGTTCCAGGGTTCAAATCTTTTTGTCCTCAGGATTTCAGAATTCACCTTTCCATTTATTGCCATGGCCTGTACCAAATCACTTTCATGTTCCAACCTGTTTTCTGACTGGCTAATGTTTTCGTGATATCGACAATGTTTAGTCTACCCTCCTGTATTACTGCCTCACTACCTCCATCTTTATGGAGATTTTTTTACATTTTATAACAAAATCACCCAGCCTTTCTCTGAGTCACTCCAGTTTGTTCCTCTACTATGTTGTGTGCTTCTTTTTTCATTATTTCTACTGCCTGAATGCCTGTTCCTCTCATCTGCACTTATGATACACCATCTTCTCTTCCATCTTAGTTTAAAGAAACAACCACTGAGCTATACCTTTCCAACCTTATTCCCCAGGTATAAACATTGTTGTCTTTTCTGCATACCTCTCCCTCCCTGCAGGAATGAACTTGATAACTTGCCTACCTGAACCTATTTGCCTAGTTTATTCCATGGTCAAATAAGCCATGAATTCCCAGCTGAGTTGTGACCCCAACAGTCCAGTAGTTTCTGCCACCGAATCCCCCATGAGCTCATCTACCCACAACAACAGTCAGGGGGTAGAGAGTAGGCAAGCTTGCTAGTCCTGTGAGGCAGCCTACTTCCTCCCCCAATACAGCACCCACCCTCCCCTGTAGCAGATCTTCCGAGCTGCCCTTTGAAGTGAAGTGCACCTCCACACATTGAATTCCCCTAAGCTCTCAGTGCAACTAGCATAGGCAATACAGGCTCGACAGACTCAAGCTCCATGGGGTAGACAACTATTGCCCGCACTAGGTGTCACCCATATGGTGAGCCAGACCACCTCCCTCTCCCCAGGATAGGTGAGCTGGCAGCATCTGGTCACTCTGATCTCCAACCCCCACCAACTCCTACTGGCATCTAAGCTGCTATTTGAACTCTAGTCACCTTCAGTGTAGTCATGGCTTTATCACTCTATGCTACAGAGTGGCTTACATAGCTGTTTCTTTTGAGCTAAGATGAAGTCTGGACTGGGCATACAGCAGTTCACCTATTTATTCCTGTCAGTCCCAAGCTCTTCTTCCTAAGGCACAGTCAAAGACAGTCCTTCTAAGCACTCAGCCACTCATCCCCAACCAATGTGCTGTCTGCTGGCAAGGAGCATTTCTGAGAATACAGCCACTAGCTCTCTATCCTGGCATCTTTCTGTCACCTCCATGGCCCTGCATGCTGTCACCTCTATGTTTTTATCTGATATGTCATTAGTAACAACATAAACCAGAAGTGCCACCCTTGATAATGTCAACACCTCCCATATCTGTTAAGTCTGAACTCCAAGAGTGATTTCACTATGATCTGGTTTCTTCTGACTCCTTTTTCAAAATTCTTAATCACCTTGATGACCCCTCAATTCTCCACTCCCCAAATCCCATTTTCTGCCAATTCTCCACCCTCCAAAATCCCCTTCTTTGCCAATTCTCCACTCCCCAAATACCATTCTCTCTTCTTGCATTGTTTTTTTTCTGTGTTCACTTTCTGTCCATTGAAGGTTTTCCTCCTATCTGCAACCTTTCCCATTCCAGTTGCACTACCCTGCCTTTATTGTTGTCTATGATAGTGGTAGAAACATCCAGAAATACCAGTTAACACAGGACCATCCATAGTGATACAGCTATCTTTTCAGATACTGAATGTCATTGTAGACAGGTCAGCACCTTGCCTGCTCTGTATTCCAAAAATTCCCAGTAAATCATTCATAAATGTCACAATTTTGTAAATGAGCACCTGTAACAGTTTAAGGACAATAATAGCTTTATTAGTAAATAAATAAAGTCTATAATGTATTCATGGGATAATCTCTTTCTCCTTTATTTGAGAAGTTACTTGTTTGTGGATATAACAATTTGCATAGCCAATAAGAGGGACTCAGATCTTGCAGCTGTTCGGATAAGATCTGATGTAGACATGTTCTGGTCAAACAAAAGTCTTGCCACTGGTTAGAGGCCTGGAACCAAGTGCACTTTCAGAACTGACTCCATCAGGCCCTACAACAAGCAAAACTTTCCTGCTTTCCACAAATCTTTTTAATGAAACAAGAAGCATATTTTTCTTTCTTTCTTATTTCTTTTTTTTGGCCATGTTAACATGGCATTTGTTACTGTCAAATTACTGACCCCATAAAGCCCTATGCATACCATTCCCAATGCTGATGAATGCAGCCGGACTGAGTATCAGCAGATACCCAGACAAATGGGATCTTACTGCTGAAAGTGATATTTTTAATAAAAACAATGGAAAGCAATTACCCCCAAAAAACTATTTATGCAGAACACCAGGGGTATTTTTAACTTCGTACATAAGTGAATTCCCGGCTTTAAGTTTGAAGGATTTTCCTTTTTGGTTGCTTTAAATCAGCTGCTAGGACCAATGGACTAGCATCATGGTGATGTTAGAAATATTTATGGCATTTCTCCTTAAACCTGCTTAATTTAATCCTATATAAGATGTAACAAAAGTTGTTTTTGTCTGATATGATTTGGTAGGAACACATCTGTACTTACTTGACAGGCCATAATCTGAGGTGTACAAAGTATCCCATGAGCTGATAATGTCCATATGCAAAAAAGAGGAAATAAGTTAACTGTTAAATGTTATTGCAAGTTTATAGCACCTTGTAAAATCAAACTGAAATCAAACTGAAGAGATTTTCACACGTTTGAACTACAGAAACAGGAGCTCATGTGTTGCATTATAATAAATGGACAAGCCACCTTAAAACAAGAGCAAACTGTAAAGTATCTTATCAGCAGCTGCAATTACTGTTTGTTTTATAAAATAGAGTAAACACTCTGTTGCAGAATGACTTTTTAGTCTTAACAATAAAGTTCTTCACTTACCTAGACTGAAAGCATCATACAACCTGACTACTCTTATAATGAATGTGAACTTCACTTGTCTGGAAGAAGCATATTTATTCCGGGCTGAGGTGCTCTGAGTGCAACAGGGAAATACCCCACACATACCCTCTTACCACCCCTAACCTATGATTCATGGTGCTAGAATAATGTGTAGTCTGTGCCTTTGATGTTTGTTCAACAAAAAGGATAAAATGAAGTAAAGATATCATTAAAAAAACAGTGGCTTGAAAGAAGAAATTTCCTGGTTCAAATTCCCACCACATCAAAAACTCATTGCAAAGAATCAAGGCTTTTTCTCAGCAGTATATAAGTATACATCTCAGCTGGAGGGAGAGACCAGAGGAAATGATTTGTACTGACCTGTCTTTAGTAAGAAGTACAGAATAAAGTGAGGGTATTAGGTGAACATAGCTTTGTTTTGAAACGTAGTTGTCAGGGTGATTAACTTGTTTTATAAGTTCTGGAGTTTGTCTCCTGCTGCTTTGCTCAGGGCATGTTTAATCAGCTTATGTCCGAACCGCAGCTGTGATTCTGTGAAAACTTTTCATAACATGGATAAGGCATCAACAACAACAGAAATCCCCCAAAGACAAGTAAACCACTATTTGCCTTCCATTCAGTAAAGAAAGTTGACAACACTGCATTAAATTTGCCCTTAGTGACAGCTTACCAGTACTGGCTGAGGCATCATAACCTTGATCTGTGTTTAATTGTTTTTGTTCCTTTTGTCCCTTGGTGAAGCAATGTGGTTGAAAATATTACAGGAAAGCAGAAAGAAATGGATGAAAGATGTTTCAGGACATGAGAAAAACATTAGCCTTTTCCTCCAGAGATATACAAGCAAATCCGGTCTACACATCCAGCTTTGAAATGGCTTAGCATTTTGCATGAAAACAATGAAATAAGCACATCTACTGATGGCATTTATTTCTGCAGCAGTAATTCACTTTCTGATTTAGCAACCCCCAAGTACACAGATATGCACACACCACATACACAAATAAACTTAACCACCACAGGCATCTGAAATATATTGTTTAGTAGACTTTTACAGCTTCCCTTTTCTGTAACAACAGAAAAGAAATGCGCAAAATATTTATATGTGTGCATTTATTTTTTCCTTGGTTTGTTACAGTATTAATCAGCATAACACAGTATTACAAAAATCAATATACTGTGCCCAGCTTAAGGCTTCCTCTTTCAGATTTTTAAGTCATGTCCCTGTTCTGACACATCACACTACGGCTGGTATGAAAGTCTTTTCCATGGGCACAGCCACCGAAAATAGTGGGTAAATTTACGGTGTCCACTTTTTAATTATTTTGTATATCTTTAGTATTCCCTGCTGCCTGACAATCATACCTCTCAACTGTCCAGATATTTGCAGAATTTACAGAGTATTGCCTCATATTTTTGATCCGTTCCTCATAAAATGTGTGGTTTTCTGGCAAATCATTGAGAACTGAAGTCAATAAATAATGTCAGACATTTGAGCTTCAGACTTCATATCCTTCAGAAAAATGAGTGCTAACACAAAACCTTTTATTCTAGCAGCTTTCCAAGTTTTAAGAGCAATATTTAAAATGTGTCCCTATTTTGAAGCCTTTGTCCCCCCATTATTTTTGGCTTTTTCCAGATTTCTTGTGCTAAGAGGTTGACAGGTGTGCTAAAAAACACTGTCTCTCCTCTGATCAAATGGTCTATTTATTCCAATTATAGAGTGAGTATTGAATGACCTTTAGCTTCCCCTGTTGGGTGAGAGCTGGTCATGGGATGTCATCATCCAGATAGCCATAAGGATATTTTCTATGTGGGTCATAACCTGTTGTAGCCATTGGTTTGGCTTACAATGCCTGCCTTTGTACATGTGAGTTACTGTGCATGCACAGCTAAAGCATTTCATGCTTTGTGAGCACTCTCTTATCATGGCCAGTTTGTTGCTGGTGTGCACCTTGTACTAGTAATGCACCTAACTTCCAGTAGGTGTCAGTAGAGTAGTGAGCTTATGGTAATGCACCCAGTCTCCACAAGGTATCAGTACAACAATGGGCCTAACCACCTCCATCCTCCCATAATTAGTGCTCAGACCTGTCTCCTGCAGCATCCAAGATGCCAGTTGATCTCAGTATAGCATAGGCAGTGGTTTATGCTTCTATGCTACAGATCTGGACTTCAAGTATTAAACTCTTTGTAGGAGATAAAGCATGCAGAGGTAACTTGAAGTAGCAGTAGTGATACCTTTGTTGTTAGTAACTCCTGTGACAGCAGCTACAGCTAAATAAACAAATGCTTCAATGTATTTTATTTACTACAAAATAGGTGGTGTAGCATTTTGGATCTCAGATGTATTGAACGTGATACTGGCCCTTTAATGAAATGCCAGCACTCATAATGCCAAGTGCAGAAACGCTAAACAAAAAGCAGGAGAAGAGTGTATATCAAGCATAGTTCTTCATCTTTAAACATGTTTTTGCAACTTATATGTACCAATCCAAGACTGAGAGCATTTTAAAACAAAGAGTGAGAAGGTCACACTGAAAAGCCAATCAGTAAAAACTAAATGACAACTCCAGTCAAGCTAGAACTTCCAATGAGTGACTTACCAAACCTCATGTGGCAGAGGCATATGGGATATATGAAAATGACCCTTATGAGCATCAGGTGTTTTAGCTATATGGCGATTCTGATTGCCCATGACTTTTACGTTTGAAGTCGTTTTAATGGACAATTTCAGGCCAATAAAGCCAAACCCCACTAGCTATGTCAGGCCAATAAAGCCAAACCCCACTAGCTATGTGAGCACTGGAGAAAATGGAGTATTCTAAGAAATGTCCATCTTGAACTTAGTACATGTAATTCAACATTTTTAACCTTTCAGTCTCCAAATGATAAGACTCACTAAAGCGGGTCCTGACATTTCAAATGGGTGTCAACTGATACTAAGTTTCACAACTCATTTTATTCCATTGACATTAGGCTTCTTTTTGATAAATTCTTCATTTTAGGTTTCTGTCACATCCCTGTAATAGCAGAGCAGGTAATGTAACCCAACTGACACAAAACCTAACACTGCTTCTCAGAATTGTTAGTAATCCCTTTCCACACACCATTTTATAGAAGACCATCCCCAAACTACTGACTCTTTAGCTCAATGTATATAGATGCCTGTATCACCAAAATGGTTTGATAGTTTCTCATGACATTTTTAGGAAATGTTTCTGGTATAATTATCCAGAAAACAACCTTACATTGTCCTCCTGCCCTCAAATATAAAGGAGCAGTTACATCTTGAACTGCATAAAAATTAATTTTGAATGATATATTTATACTACAGTGTATAAAAACAGGAAATTTCAGGGGACTTCTAGTTTAGCAATGGAGTAATCATCAGCAAAATGTTATCCTCTGTCCTTGGAAAAACTACAAAGTATTTTAAAAAGCTGCAAAAAAAAAAAAAACACAAATAGTGGACCCAGATAGGTGTATGTATGTGAGTACTGAAAGATCACAAGAAGAAATGATGGGAAAAAACAGAATTTCTCTACCACCCAGTCCACATGGCAATTTCTCCACAATAATAGCGATTACCCAAAATGGAAGAAGCCTCAAAGGGATCCTCTACTGAGGAACAAATATTCCAAATGCACTCTAAATTTTTTAAAATAAGATTACATAAAAACAAACAACAAAAAATAAAGTATTAGCGATATGATCATTTTCCTGGAGCAATTACTGCAGGAAGAAGAAAGAAAATGGGAGAACTGACAGTGGTCCCTGTATAGATGGCACCTGTTGATACGCTTTATTTATTTATTTTATTTATTTTATTTTACATTTGTTGACCAGGATAGTCCGACTGGATACATGTCCATTTTCAGTGGAGGCCCAGGGAGAAAAGCTCCAAACTTCCAAACAGATAAAGACAAGCAAGGTACAGTATATGCACAAACATATTGTATTAACATACAAGTTACAGTCTCACATTTAAGCTTATGAAGAATACAGTTTATATACAGAAATATATATAAATATGTTACAGTTATAATGAAAAATGAGCTAACTTGTATTACTCTCTGTCTGAATGTTTATGTGACGCCCCTGCACTGGCCCAGTAATCAAGGAGCCTTAATCTTTATCACTGGCAACAGCTAGGGGATGCACACACTGGGAAGTTGACAAGTACACACACAGTAAAGTGCAATTTCCCTTAACAGCACAGGGATCACAGCCAGTCTGGGGCTGGTTTCTTCCTCTTTCTCCAGATCTCCAATAAGACTCCCCACTGGCACAGCTATAGGGTTGAGATTTCAGTTGAGTGGCCAAGCCAAAACCTCCAGCACCCTCTCTGTCCAACCAGTGCTTTGTGTCCGTGCCCAAGTAGCTGACACACACACACTCTTTGAGATTTGACTGATATACAAGCACACACACACCTGGGAAAGACTGGCACAGGTTTACTAGCTATGCCCCCTTCTGCCTAGACTATAAGGTAGTTCCAGCCGTCAGCAGCCACTACTTATCAGTTACTTAAGGCCCTTAACAAAGGGTGTCCAATCCTACTGTGTAATATTACTATTAATCCAAATGATAGTCTGACCAAGAGCAAGGCTATTTAGGACTGACCTGTACAGTGTCACCATATACATATGCAAGTACTCTAACAGCATAAATGTGTCTTACAAATATCAGCCACAAAGATAGGTTTAAATATATTTAATAATAAATAACAAATGAACAAGACAGTACTCAGTAAACAAACACAGTTACTTCAAAATCACAGGAAATATTTAAAACAATATTGCAGGACAGTCTCACATAAAGAAAGCATCTAAGCTATACTTCACTATATTCCTAACTGTATCTAAGAGAAATTATTACTGCACCCTAGACTTACTTACAGCAAGGCAAGTGCAGATGGTGGTGATGAGTGGATGTTTTTGGTAGGTCCATGACAAAATAAAAAATGCCCAGTCTCTCTCTCAGTTCTTACATTAATATCAAATAGTACTGCTGGCTCAGCTTGAATGCCATCACTTTTTGTCACCTGACTTAAGTTCCCAAGCTTAACCACTCATTTTAGCATTTGACATCTCCTTGTGAAAAATACATAGCCTTCAGATGTTTGCAGTTGCTAGAAGATATAAAACAATAAAGCACTTACAAAATAATGCAGAAGGCACCCTAGTTCTAGACATCCTGTGTCCTTGCTGCAGTGAAACTAACTTTTATAGCACAAGCATAAAACAATTTAATTTCAACTTATTTTCTTGACGTTTTTCAAGTTAACTCTGTATGTTCAAGTTTCTACTATTAAAACATACATTTGCACAGGTATATAGTTTATATACATTTCTGTTGTTTTCCAGCAGGGTACACTGTGGACACATCATTGAAGCTCAGTGCTGTACTACCACTGTTCAACACACACTTCTGCACCAGTAGTTTAACATACACATAACATATAGTTCTAATACATTTGGCTACACAATCAATTGCATCATGGTGGTATTCACAAATGACATACAACTATTAACAAAATTCCAGATAGCTGGGCTGGCAGTGTATCCTTTTGTTACATTTCTATATAAATCATATTAATATTGTCAAACAACATATAATTATTTACAAAATTCCAGATAGCCGGGCTAGTAGTATTTCCCTTGTGTCACTGTTTAACATGTTCTTTTTATTGAAATGTGCTTTTGTTGAAAATATTCATATGTGGCAAAACTGTTTATAAACTGATTTGAATGATTATACATTTGGTTCTGTGACCAAAAAAGTTGAATAAAGTTGTTATTTGCAAAATGAATTAGAATTCTTTGAAAGATGCTGAGGGCCAAAAAGAATTTTCACATGGCAATTATGAATTCAAAGTCTGCAGATCTGTCCATAAACCTGTTAAGAGAACATGCAGAACTTTCAGTGGACTTTAAATAATCTGTTACTCAAAGTCCAGGCATATCTTCAGCTGCATGTGGCACGGGTATGAGTGCAGATAGACATAATGACATTATTATGATCCTACTGAAAATTACCAGAAATTTGAAAAGTGAATGAACTGAGTATGAGACCACATCAGAAAAAAAAAGAATGAAACTAATTAAGTTAGCAGATCATTTGAATAAGGAAAAGTTATGTTTTAATGTGATGCCTAAACATGCAGAGGGTACTGAACACACAGAGCATGATGAACACGCAGAGGGTATCAGTTACCTGAAATTCATGTTAGAAGCCATCAAGGGCAGATTTATAAATACGACAGGTGCATAAGATGTATGTCCTGGAAGGAATGACAAAGAATACGCCTTGACCCTTTTTTGTGAAATTTTGATATTTTAAGCAAAATTAACTCAGATGTGGAAGACAGGTACAAACTTGAAACTGGTCCCGAAAACGATTTATGTGGATAATGATTATTCTCCAGCAAAATGACAGCAGAGAAATCAATTTCTTCCTGCTATTTGTATGTCCAGGCAATTGCACGTTCAGTTTAAATGTATGTACCCAGCTATTTTCATAATCCTTTATGGTTTGGGAACTATAACATACTAGAAAATCAAGGAAGTTCTGCAGGACCTGCAGCAATTACACAAAAGTCTGACCATACCATGAGGTGAAGAAGAAGAACCTAGCACAATCCATTTAACTTCAAGAAATGAACAAAGGAGGACATGCTTTCAATAAAACCTTTGCCCATTTTCCAATAAAAATACAGGGTAGACAAAAATCATGAAAGATTTTACAAAAAAAAAAATGCATCAGTTAGCAATAACAGGGTCTGACCATTTGGGAAAGCATTGAAGAAGTGTGAGACTTTATCTAAAAACAAAGAAAAAATGCATAAAAAGGACAATTGGTACTTTGTCATTTTTGTGGCACTACTGATTATCAAATGTGTTTATTTCTCTGTATGCTTAAAGGCAATGCTTATCTCATGTTAAATATTACATTTCTTCAATATAATTTATAAAAGAAGTTGATTTATTAGGGTCCTAAAAGAACAGTGTTGACTCAGTATATTGTATCGGGTTTCAAAATACTATGGGGCTAAAACAATGTCTGGGAATAGTAGTAAAATAATGGGGAATGTTGATGAACAGAATTGTTAGTTTCTTTATAGGAAAGATAAACATTTTATTTTCTCACCCTGACTGCACAATAAAGTTGCCCTGATCTTTTAGGTGATCTCTCAGTCATGGTCACAGTCTCTCCTCCTGTAGCATGCCTACATAATATAATCTTCAAGGAGGGTTACTGCACTAGTAGGATTCTAGGTGAAGGAGCTGGGTTGCTGGGGATTGTACCCACTGCAGACTGAAACAAAACAAGCCTGGTAAGGAAGAGATTTGTTTAGTCCCCAGATTACGAAACAGATATTGTATCTTGGCTAACTGAAAAACACTTGTCTTCTGCTGTCACTGCGCATGAAGGGAACATAATGCAGCTTCTCGTGAGTGTTATGCTCACATTATCTGCTCGAGAAATATAGCACCATTTTAGTTAACATCAAAGGCAATGTAATATTAAGAAATGCAAGTGAATGCATAGAGTGTGGCAAAACATTGATAGGAAGCTAATAGAAATGCAAACACTTTCTGTCTTTTTTCCCAAAAGGAGGGGGATTATCTTTCGGTTGATTGAAAATACAAAAGTTCATCAAAAAGTTGAATTTCTATCACTCCTGAGATGCTGTGTCTCAGGACATGGATGTTTGATTTGCTAAAGTGTTTGTGCACATAACAATTAATTTTGTTAGTGTCTGGGGAGGAGGGAGGGGTCTGCAACCAGTGCAGATACTGAACCAGCATTATGTAATATATGTGCTTTCTCCTGCAATGCAGTTGAGTCCCTGTTCATCAACGCATGATTGGATACGCACAGTTAGGAGGGGGAGACGAGCCCAAAAAGATCTCAAGTTACTACAAGTACTCAAGGAACAAAGGCAATAAACTTAAATGACAGCAAATAATTTGCTGTCATGGAATGTAAATGAACTAGTTAGAAAAGAACGAAGACATTTTACACTGCATATCTCACACAAGGGCACATATTATCTGTTACAGGAAATGCATTTAACAGCATAGGAACATGAAAACTTTATTAAGATGAGTACAAAGGAAGGCTATTATGCACAACTAAGTAAAGAAAGAAAAACAGCAGTGCTAATACAAGTATTTGGTGCAGGTTTGAAGGTAGAAGAAGAGAAACAAGAGAAATATGGTAGGTACTGTACATAATGATTAAAGCAGCTTGGCAAGGGATCCATTTATGATTAAAGCAGCTTGGCAAGGGATCCATTTATGATTAAAGCAGTTTGGCAAGGGATCCATTTATGATTAAAGCAGCTTGGCAAGGGATCCATTTATGATTAAAGCAGCTTGGCAAGGGATCCATTTATGATTAAAGCAGTTTGGCAAGGGATCCATTTATGATTAAAGCAGCTTGGCAAGGGATCCATTTATGATTAAAGCAGTTTGGAAAGGGATCCATTTATGATTAAAGCAGTTTGACAAGGGATCCATTTATGATTAAAGCAGTTTGGCAAGGGATCCATCTCACTATTTTGATATACATGCCCCCCCCCCCGATCAACAATACAAGATACAAAGACAATAACAGGACAGATGTTAGTCTACTCTGATACTATGAGATTGGAATATGGTAGGCAACGTGAAGTATATTAGAGGAGGCCCAAGGACATTAAAACTTCAGATGGAAGGCAAACTTTTGCAGAAAAATATGGGCAGTTTTGTATCTAAAGATGTAGCTTAGAATTATGTGGACTTATTCCTACACATACTACTCCAATCAGTATCAAACTTGGTCAAGGTTAGAGACAGGGTCTGTAATGAAAGAACACACTCATTGTTTTGTTGAATATAACGTGCACCCATTGTTACTTTAAGATCATGCACAGATTCAAATTCAAATAAGAGGTAAACCAAGAAAATGTTGGGAAAGTCATTGGTATTTTAAGGTTTACTTTTGAAAAAAAAAAAATTTTTTTTAAGAACTGTTTAGAAAAGATGTTGACAAGGCACCTTGAACATTGGTGATGTCAAATCAAAGCTTGTAGGCAATGTATTCAAACTCAGGCTGCCAAAAAGGCATATCAAATATGGCACAACAGTAGTGAAAAAAATTGGATCATATGTAATGACTAGGGTAACAACCATAAAGGGCTTTTTTAAGCCTAACCATGTTTCTCAAATGTATTTGACAGGTTTTAATATCACTTATTTTATTGGGTTTATAGAGAAAGATTATGAGAGCTAAAGGCTTTGCAGGACTCCTTATATAAAAACAATCAGCTAGAATTGGGTAAATACTAGAAATTAAAACTTCAAGGGCACATTGATAACACCACTGAGCAGAGAGCTAATACTCTACAACAATCTTACTTCGACAATAATCCTAAAACCTTAAACATTTTAGCACATACAATCAGACAATGGAAGATGGCTAAGATAAAAACTTTCATGAAGGCGATTATGATAGATGAGATTAGAGTGGCCATAAAAAATTCAAAAGACAGAGAAAACACCAGGACAAGATAGTATCAGTATAGAGATATGGAAAGCTAAAGGAAAGACCCTCATCAAAATATGGATGACCTTTTTAAGGGATAATGACAGGAGAGGCAATTTCAAATTCATGACAAGAAGCCATAATGGTGATTTTACCCAAGGAAGGGAGAGGCAGGACTGAACCAGGCTCCTATAAACCAATTTGAATTCTCAATCACAACTAGAAAGTATTAATGACCATTATGATGAATTGACTGGCTAGGTTTCTGCCGACTCTAATAGATTAATGTGGCTTTACAAAGGGAAAAAAACATTTTATAATATCAACAAAACTTTAATGCTATAGAGAGAAAGAAGTTAAACCACAAAGAATTAATGCTAATATGACTTGGCACTGAAAAGCCCTCTCCATGGCCCATTTATAAACAGAAGGTCTCTGGAGTTGAAATGCAATAGTGAGGTACAAGGACTTGCTCCTATATATATTAGTAATACTATTCCCGCACATCTACCTAGCAGTAGAATAATCTGTCAAAATCTTGTCTTCAGCAGAGAATGTAGGTGGGGTGCACTCTTTGGACACATTGCACCCCCCCCCGACAGCCAAGCAGGCTCCAGATCTCCATTCCTCACCCACCATAGCTGGATCCTCTAGTAATCACATTGATAATCAAACTTAGGTTGCCTGTGTTGTAGTCAGAGCTTCATCCATGTCACAGAGTCATCTCCCTTATTGCAAATTAATAATTATTTATATATTTTCTATTAGCTTCTGCAAAAAGCTTTTGGCTCTATAATCCATTTAACTAATTCTTCCATATGTGTTTCTGTATTTTGCATAAAATCTTATACGTTTATAGGTAGTTACTAGGCAGGCAGGCCAGAAGATCATTGAGGAGCCCAGGCCAATTTGTCCAATAAACATAAAGTACTTTTGGTGTCAGACTAGTAAGTGATCAAGAGTCTGTCAGCTCATAAGTAGTACTGCTTTTTTCTCTCACCAGTCTTCCATATGAATTTTACTATACTCCCATAAAGTAAGACCTAACCAGAGAGTAAGGTCTAGCAAGGTTTTTCCAGGGTGTTCATGATATAAGCCCTACACCAAAAATAAGCCTCAGTTCCAATTCTTACTGTAACCAAATCATCACTGACACTTGGTTGAGATCCTTGACCCATAAACCCACGCTGATGTACTTTGATCGGTCAAAGTACAGACAACGCGTGGGAAGTGTGCGCTCATGGTAACGAGCAGCAGTGGTAGTGTCTTCTCTTCATAACCGGCACCATTTTGTGTTGCCACTCCGGTCACGTAAGTCTTCAATTAACCCCCCCCAGACAAGATGAGTGCAAAAAGAAAGAGCTATTCCATCGAGTACAAGAAAGGAATCGTGGAGGACTCCCATGGAAAGAACCTGACGGCTTTCTGTAAAGAGAAGAATTTAGATCTCCGAATGGTCCGAAAATGGAGAGCAGCATACGTTAACTCAGTCAACAGGCCGATGAGGGAAATGCTAAGACGTGTAAGTGTGGATCAGGTTGGCAACCATTATTTCCTCAGCTTATAGTTTCATAGTTTCATAGTATAGTACTAGGCTATCTGCCCTGGGGCATTTGTAAGCCTAGCCATAGTGATGTGGCTTTTGCCACCCCATGAAATGGTACAAAAATGTACAGAATAAATTTAGAATACTGTGCCTCTGACTAGTAGTGACACAATGAAGGTCCCCTTATATAATAGAATTAGTTTACTGTGCCCCTGTCTAGCAGTGACACAGATGTGACCCCTGGGGTAAACTTACGATCTCCCATCCACTCATCAAGATTTCTCTTGAAGAGAGTCAGTGAGGGGCTCTGCCTAATACGAACTGGGATCTTGTTCCAAAGCATGGGAAGCCTCTGGGTTATGAATCTATCCCTCCAGCATGTCCTATTCATACTTGTGCCGAGGTTTAAGTCTTTAGCTCTTGTGGTCCTGATGGATTTGGATTTTTGAGGTGGAGCATGTCCATCAGATCCTGATTGGACATGGCCTTGTACGTCAGGCAGAGATCACCTCTGAGCAGGCGGTATGCTACTGAATAGAGCTGAAGTTTCTTTAGTCTGGCAGAATAAGACATATGTTGGAGACCCTTGATCCTCTTGGTGAGGTACTTTTGTGGTCTCTCCAGCTGTTGCAAATGCTGGGTGAGGTACATACCAAATGGGGCATTGTACTCAATCATGGGTCTGATGAGGGAGGAGTATAGGGGTACAATGACATCCTTGGATCTGGATGTGAATCCCTTCATGATGAGGTGTGCAAGGTAGAATGTTTTTCTAACCACTTTGGCAACGTGGGTGTCAAATGAGAGGTCGCTGTCGACTTGGGCCCCTAGGTCTCTGATTACTTTTTCCGTACTCAGTGGGTTGCTGTCTATGTGATAATTTGTGGGTACTTTGTTTTCCCCAAAGGGGATGACTATACATTTTTTGGCATTTAGTTTAAGGCCGTGACTCCGGCACCAGTTGTCCGTTTCTGTGAGGCCTTTTTGTAGGATGTATGTGTCCGCTGGTGTATCGACTATGGCGCCTAGTTTGCAGTCATCTGCGAACTTTGTCAGCCCCAACCCTCCCACGTTTGCTTTAACATCTGAGAAATAAATGCTGAACAAGAGGGGTCCCAGGACAGATCCCTGTGGGACACCACTTGTGACTGGCTTTGAGTCTGACATTGCTCCGGCGATTTTAACTTTATGGGTTCTGTCCTTTAGCCAGTTTGCAACCCATCTAGTGACATAAGGGTTTACGTTTAAGCTGTTGAGCTTATCTGTGATGCCTGAGTGGGGTATTGTGTCGAAGGCCTTAGCCAAGTCCAGGTAGGCTGTATGGACTGCTTTGCCCTCATCAATGGCTCTAGTGACTGTTTCGAAAAAGTCAACCAGGTTCAAAAGGCAGGATCTGCCTTTTACAAAGCCAAACTGGGTGGGGCCAGGTGTCTGTAGGTCCCCTATGTCTCTGTTTATGAGTTCCATAATGATTCTTTCCATAGCTTTGCAGACCAGGCTGGTTAAGCTTATGGGGCGGTAGTTCCCAGGGTCTTGAAGACATCATATGTGAGTGGATTGCTAACAGGAGAGCAAAGGCTTTGGTTGTGCGCAGGGCTGATATTCAAGCATTTGCCCTTGCAATAGCACCACAGTTACAAAATATCCACAGAAGAATTCCAAGCATCACAACATTGGCTGGATGGCTTCCTTCAGCGATATGAACTGTGTCTAAGAAGATCAACAACACTGTTCAAGCTGGAAGATACTGAAGTTATTAAGCATGCACTTGTGTTCAAGTCCTTTGTTGATGGCATTGACTTTTCTAAATTTCAACTCTCAAACATTATTGCTATGGATGAAACTGCAGTGTTTATGGGCCAAGGATCTCAAACAACAATTGATCAGACGGGTGCCTCGTCAATCTACATTACCTCCACTGGTTACGAGAGTGTACATGTTACCTGTATTTTGGCAATTCATCTAGATGGAAAGAAAACCCCACCTCTAATCATTAGTAAGGGCAAGAAAGATAAGATTGAATGTGTTTCAGGCATTTACATTCTTGAAATCGAAAAAGCCTGGTGCACACAAGCACTTATAAGGAAGTGGGTCGATGTAATGCTGCCACTTGTTTTGTGAGGTGGCGAAAGACGTCTGCTAGTCTGAAATTCAGCCAGCACTCACCGAGCTAAAGAAACAAAGAAATTCCTAGCATGGAGGAGAATAGATCAAATAATGATTCCCGCAGGAATGACTGCCTATCTCCTGACTCTTGATATTGCAATAAACAAGCCATTCAATGACCATTTGCTCATGGAACTCAATAACTACATTGAATATAGAATGGAGAGAAATCAGCATGGAAACTTTGTGAAGCCTAGCCTGCAAGAGGTCATGACTTGGGTGGAAAATTCATGGGATAAAATCACTGACAGCTGTGTTGCCAATGTACTACAAACAGGCTACTTGGACAAGCAGTGCTCATTTAAGGAGAGCTCAATTGCTAGGCATGACAGACTGGGGCCAATGCTGCTACAGGAAATGGAGTCGCAAGAAATTCAGGCCAAAATTCGGGGCTTCGACACTTATGACAATGTCCCAGAAGAATATGATATGACTGTATTTGAATAACTGTGAAAGCCAAGGTGCAGATATTCTGGACTTGAAATGTTTCTTGTACTGTTTATGTAGAATTCACACACAACTGTCAACCCGTTATTAGAACTGTTGTCCAATAATAGAAAAGTACAAAATAAATGTCAATTTGTGTACATGAAGAAATGTCGATTTGTGTTGATTAATTAATATCAATTTTTGTACATGAATAACTGAATAAAGGTAGATTGTTGTACAGTGCAGGTAAATAAGGCATCCCCTGATAGTAAGCCCTAATGTGCATTTCGCCGGGAGAAAGAATATAAGACCCAATCTTATTTTCGGGGAAATACGGTATATATATATATATATATATATATATATATATATATATATATATATATATTTTTTTTTTTTTTTAAGTTCGAGCTTTCAAAACTTCATATGGTCAAGACCATATCACTGAAGTTTTGAAACTTCAAAACTTTGATAAGCAAAAAAATAAAAACGTTTTTTTTACATTTGTGCAGGGGTCAAGTCCCCCTGCACCAACCACCCCCTGCTAATTAAATATACCAACTCCAAGATCATACTGCAGTGAAGGGAACTGTAAATCTCTTGTTTTGTGCTGTATGGGGATCTCCATTTAAACCGTTCAAAGTTTCAAAACTTCGATCTTATGGTCTTGACCATATGAAATTCAAAGTTTTGAAACTTCGACCTTCCAAAGTAGACCCATATATATCATTCATTCAGAAGTTCACAAAATAATTCCAGCTACCATTCTTTGAATTTCATATAAAATTCATAAGTTTCAGCAAATTTCCAGGTGAACTAGCTTTTTTAACATCTTGAAAATTACTGCTATCTTGTCTTTCATTATCTTGTTATTCAGACTTTACTCCCCTCATTATCTAAATATATTTTTTTATTCTGACCTGCTTTACCTCCTTTTTACCACCATGCAGCATTGTGAAGAAATCCTTAACCATAATTTCACTGTGCTAAACCTTGCTTTATTTTGCCATTGTGATGCATTAAACTTAGCAGGAAGCCATCTTCCCTCTTAACATTAAACTTAGCATTCACATTACCTCTCTTTTGTCTGAAGACTATGCTTTTGTAACCTATCATTCATTCTTAGCCTTGCTCTCTTCTTCTCTTGCAAGGTTGCGTAGCTATTATACACTCATATGATGATGGCATTTTATCCACAGATCATAAAGTGAGGCTCTTTCAACTTCTGCAACAATAATATTGAGTTTTTTTTTTTCATTATATTTAACTTCTGAATAAAGTAGTCACAAAACAAACTCCTCTATTCTAAAAGGCCAGGATTTTTCCCTTCTCATACCACCTTTATTCTACTTCTCTAATATTTTTTTTTCAAAAAAATATGTTATCTTGCAAGTAGTTAATTTCAAAGTTATGGTATGATGACTTTAGTACTACTAGGAATGTGATTCTTTAGGATTTGGATGCAAAAACTGCCTTCCATTGCTTTAATCACTCTAACAGTACACGCCTTTAATAGATATCTTATTACTATTAATAGTAATAGTAAGGGACAAAACAGCAAACGCTCTTTCAGGTTGATTAATCTTTTCCACTCCCATCTTTGTTTCTTTCTTTGTTTTACTTTTTCTTTTTAGTGCAATTTTGCTATACACACAGCACCCTATTCGTTAAGTTCAGGATTATAATATGTCTGTCTGTCTCTCTTTGTCCTTCTCTTCTTCCTGTGATTAGGCTTCGAATATATTCACAACATTAATAACTTCCCCAGAGGTTCTGTCTTTTTTGCCAAGCTTTTTTGATATTTAAGGTCCTCTGATTTACTCCCAGAACTTTTTCACATCTAGTCTGTTTTTTTCCTACAATAAGCATAGTCACATTGCCTTTACCCTCTTTTTGTGTACAATTTTCTATCTTTTTTGTACAGACCATACATGTCCTCTTTTATAACACATTTTTCTTGTGCACAATTTGCTTTCATATGCCTGACCTCCCAGCAATTTTTGAATTTTTTTTTTTGGATAATTTACCATTAAACAATTATCTTCTACTATAATAACAACTTTTTCTTTTGTATAAAGAACAACATCTTTATAGTTTCTGACAAATAATATATTTGGTATATGTACTCCATGACCATTTACTAATTTTAGGTATTCAATAGAGTTCCAGGCTATAAACAGTCGTTATTTTAGTGGTGTGGAATATTCTGAGACAGTCTAGGTTTTTCCAGAATATAGAATTAATGAACATTAGACAAAGGCTATAGCTAGAAACTTTATACCAACACACAAATTGGTCCAATAATACCCATAGTTGTGGGGGCATGATAAAATGAACTATTTAAGAGAATGGATTAACATTTATTTGGTTATGGCAGATAAGGATGTGTGGGAACAGACTAAAAAAGATTTATTTATTTATTTATTTGCTGTTGGTTAACCAGGATAGTCCATTGGGCCACGAGAACCCGTTTTCAATGGAGTCCTGGGGAGAAAAGCTCCATTACAGTTTTTCTTACCCATGGATATGGATAACAAGATGCAAGCAGTAAATATGTTTTAGTCCCTTTAGTTGTATACACAGGCCAGACATATTTTTATCACCCAGAGGCGAAGTTGTGGATAGTAATCAATAAAGAGTTGAAGGATTTTATTTGGGAAAGGAAGACAACAAGAGTCAAATGAAATAAAATGATAATCTCAACAGAGCACGGAGGCTTAGGATTACTTTATTTGAAGAGATATTTTAGAGCTACACAGTTAAAGATCTCATACACAACACAAGCAGAAAGCTGCAATTCAAAGCAGAAAGAGGTTATGATGAAGTGGGGGGTAATTCAAGAAATAAGGAAAGAATGAGATTGTGGATGCTGATCCTTAAGTAGAATAACAATCATACAGAATATTATATTCATAAAGTAGCAGTAAGCATACTAAGAACTAATCTAATGTGGTAATGGAGAAAAGAGATTCTGTGGATAGGGATGACTGCAATTACGGGCACAGAGAATAGATAATGGGGGGGGCTGAATTTTACAGGAGGAAGCTGTCAAAGGTCCCAAGGTATTGGGAACAAATAATTAGAGAAAGAAAGGTAACAAAATTGGAAGAGGTCAAGAAGACATTTGGATTGCAGGCAAGTGATTGCCTTCCTTATTAGGAAACTATATCAGAATATCGACAAACAAAAAGAAGTGACAAAATCCTAAATGAAGACCTGCTGCTGATAAAGGATAATTAGGAAGGCATATAAAAAAATTGCACAGTAACTATAGGAATCAATCAGAAGAGCTCAGAAAAGATTGGTAAGAAAGTTTAGACATGTAATTCACTAAGAAACAATGGGAGGATATGGTTTCCTGTGAATAAGTGCCACACAGGTGCACGATTCCCACATCCTGAACATAGGCATGTCAAAAACCAGCATTACCAACTGTCCAAACTTACCTCCCTTCTAAACCCATGCTTATTCTTGGGTCCAGAGCAGTACGGAGTTTTGTGGTTTGGTATTTGTTTTGGGTATGCTGCTATTGGTTTTCCAACTTTCACAGAATGTTTTCGGGCATTGGTAGACTAGACCACCCCTGTGGCGGGTTATTGATAGGAAACTGGAGAACATACGTATGGCTCCCAAATAGCCAACAATGTCTAGATTTAAAATGTTTGCCTGGAAGTGTTTGGATAAATACTTTTATACCCCAAGCAGAATCTAAAGAATTTTTTCTCAGGTAGATGACAGTTGTTAGAGGTGTCATTGGGAAGAAAGAGGTAACTGAAAACATATGTTTTAGGAGTGTAATGAGTTGGTAGACTTTAACATTTTCTTACAGAGTACTCAATCAAGAATATTTGACAAGCAAATGAGTGTAACTAAGGAAATGACATTTTTGAGTACAGGATCTGAATTGCTTAGACATAGTATGGTCTTGTTAAGTTTAATTCTGGTGGCTGCCAAAAAAGCAATTAACAGAAAACGGAAATCAAAATCTAAACCAGCTATACTTTAGGTAGTGAATATTGTAACAGAGATAATAGAACAAGAAGTGGGATCTTTGGAAAGGGCTAGGAGTAAATTACATGGAAGGAAATGGAAACTGTGGGAAGAATACATGCAGAAAAGTGTTTTGGAGGAGGAATGAGGTTTACGAGAAGGCAGAAACTGAATAATTTATGTAATGTAATGATTACAGAATATATAAAAATACATCTGATGTAAACAGTTTGTAAATGTGAACCTGTTAATATTATGTGATTACTTTTATATAAATGTAAGACTGCCTATGTTACAAGTGATAATTCAATAAAGGTGTTTAAAATAGCCTTAATTTTAAATATATAACCTATTACAGTGTTTCAACATATTGTCATCACATCCCTATTAATAATATGAGGATAATGTAAGTTGTGAATTAAAGATTCTGTGGATTGTATCTACAACATTTTGAACATTGCAGCCTTACAATAAAGAATAATTGGGCTAAGACTGAACATTTATAACACAGCATTCAGCACAATCAAGGCCCTCAATACTAGGGTCAAAAAACGTGTTTATTCCCATGTCTATGACTGAAAATACATCTTCTGCATTCACTGTCAGTAATCTTAAACAGTGTCCCAAAACTGGCTTTATATATTAAATATATGATAGTTTGACTTTGCATCACAATTTCCACTTGTAGATATTTTTGCCTCATCTGTGAAGTCCTGTGGGTTTCTTGTTTCTACACCTTCTTGTCTTCACTTGAATGCGTCACTGGAAGCATTCCTGCCTGTAGCTATCATTTCAGTTTGATATTCTCTATCACCTGAGCAGGTGCAGCATCTCTTTTTAAGTTAGAAGTGCTCTCTATATGTCCACATTGTCAACCTTACTGTTAGCAGATGCCCCTTTACAACTTAATTAAACATAGTACTCCATAGCCGGTCTTCCTGATGCCCTTCTGGTTCCAGTTCATTATGCGTCTTGACCACAGTTTCACTATGTAATCCAGAACAGTCAGATCTGAGTCACTTCTTTTTCATTATCAGTCTCCAAGTCTACATTCATAAATCCTATTTCCGTCTACACTAGCTAATTGTCTTTCATCTTTCTCCAAGTAAGAACACAATACTGCTCTCACAAAATAAGTAGAAAAGAATTGTTTCCCAGTGCCTGGCCAAATTAGTAATAGTAACAGCAGATACCCACTCAGGTGTCCCCTAAATACTGGCCATGCCCAATAGGTCAAACTCAGCTGACAAAAATTAAATGAATAATGAAAAGCTGACATGACATTGTTTTTCTCCTGGTTTCCACAAGGGAACAATAGGATTTTATAGAAACCCAAACCCCCTCCAAAATATGCAAGATAGCCAATTGCCAATCCAGCCTCTCCCTCTGCTGAAGGCTGATCCTCTGCTTTACAGATAGCTTGTTGATCTCAAGTTGCTGTCAGTATAGGTGGATGGCATGTGCCTATGCCCATAAGCTGACAGCAAATATGCAAAATTTGTGGCAGATGCTTCTTTTTATTCTTGCAAATACCAGAGATTCCTTTCACATGCAGTCATATGGCATAATCTTCTACAAAGCAAAACATATTAATTATAATTATTTTTGAAGCTGCATTAGTTTTTGCAACAACATCACAATGGAATATTGCAAAAGTTTACATTTTGACCCCGGGATTCATTAAACCCTACACAGAGTGTAGGAATACTGCAGCGGCTGCTGCATGGAATATGGCCGTCAAGTGATTCAGCAAACAGCTGATCTGATGTGCACAAGTTTGGCAGCACTATCCCTGCACAGACACCACTACTTAATGCTAATTACCTGATTTTCTGGTGAAAACCATGCAAATGAGGTGAATTAGTGCTTCAGCAAGCAGGCAGGTGTCCATGCAGGAATAGTGTAAGAAGCAGAAATGTGTTCAGTTACTAGCTGAACACATTTCTGCAAATTAGAAAACAGAGGCATGACAGCTCGTAATAAAGCTTGTATTATATCTAGTAGGCATTCCAATGGCTATTGGCATGATAAATAGTTTCAATTTTTTTAAATAAAACTTTTATTTTTTTTTTGGCAGATCTCTGCAGTTTAAGCATAGGACAGCAGCGTTCAAACGGGATCATGCCGAAATTAAAATAAAAGGGGGAAAAAATCAATTTTTACAGATATCTGCATTTTGCAATTGTAGTCAATGGCATGCAGAATGAAAACAATACCAGGGAATAGTGGTTGCTAAGGGGAAAGGCCCAGTCTAAATGTGGTAATGATGGAGTAAGGCAATGGTGTATGCAAATGTGGGAATTTATACTGAATCACAAATTTCTTCTAAGTGTCAGACTGCACCTAACCGTGTAGCTGCTCTAACACCACCATGGAGACAGGAGGAGCAGCTAACATGAAAAGGGGGTCTGTCATGCTTGCTGTAAGCACTTGGAGGTCAGTGGCCCGTATTTGCCCTTAGCTAAGCACAGCTAAGGAAGGGTGTGTGTCTGAAGCTGTATTGTCTTATTCCATAAAATGCAGAACGTGTTCGCATCCAGGGAGGGCCAATTCTGCTTCAAACTGTTTATTTTAACTAAACAGGTGTGTAGAACTGTTTACAGAAATTGCAGAACTGTTTACAGAAATTGCAGAACTGTTTACAATTGAGCACCGGGTATGCATGGCATGCATCGGGGCTTAAATGGGGAGGAAATGGGAAGGGGAAACAGCAGAAAGAAGGCAATCAAAGAGAACTAACATAGCTGGCAGGTGGAATGTATCAGAATCAGACAATTACACAGGCAGCAGCCCAGCACACTACTATAAACTATGGTAACACCTTTCAGTCTGTTTTTTCCCACAAACTCTACACCATTGGTGTACACATTCAGGGGAATTTTAAACTGATAAAATAACAAAGCATGTTAGGGGCTGCTGTTGCTCTATCAGAATGTGCTAGAGACTGAGGATGGTGAAGAGGAGGAGAAGAGTGTTCAGACCCAGGGTAACCTACCAGGGGCTACATGATCTGGAGATAGTACAGCACTACAGGGTGGACAGAGACATACTTCAGCAACTTGTTGAGCTGTGCCGGCATCGCCTCAGACTCAGAACCAACAGAGAGGAACCCATCCCAGTGGGTAAAAAGGTATGTGTAGCCTTAAGAATACTAGCTACAGGTAGTTTCCACAGACCTACTGGGGACATCATGGGGGTCTCACAGGCATCAGCATCCAGGATACTCCACCAGTTCCTGGATGCCATGTGACTACATGCTGCTAAGCACATTTTTATTTATTTATTTATTTCCAGTTTGATTACTAGGGAAGTCCAGTGGACCCAGAGAGCCCATTTTCAGTGGAAGCCCAGGGTGAAAAGCTCCATGAAACGAATTACAGTAAAGATAGCAGTCCAATAAAAATAAAAGTACATGTACAAACACATATCAAATAATACAAAGTGTGAGCAATATTTCCCAGAGTGGAAGAATATCGTGCAGATACGTTTTAACAAATTCACACAGTTAAAGTCAAAAGTCAAAATCTATTTACAATATTTACAGAGTGTGAGAGATCGTATGGGAATTAGCTATAGAAGGTTATAGCCAGTTATAAGGTGCTTAGGAACTCAGGAGGATACCCTCCCAGGGGCTTTTCTTAAGGAGTTCTAGGTAGGGAGAATGCAGTTACATTTCCATTTGGAGGAGAGCAGGATCATATTGTGTAGCATGGCACATACTATGAACATGTGTGCACATGTGGCTGGAGAGTACTGCAAGGCTCCACCAGATATATCAACGCAGCGGAACATTTACATCCCCATCACCCATGAGGAAAGGACCAGCAATATGCATCTCTTCCTCTGTGTAGAAGAATACCCGGAAGTATGGGTGCCATAGACTGCATGCACATCCACATCAAAGCACCACCCGGTGACCAGGGTAGGGTCTACCTAACCCACAAGGGGTTCCACTCCATCAACTGCCAGGTCATGTGCGAAGCCCAGGGCATTATTATGAATGTGTGTGCTGGCAGCCCTGGAAGCTATCACGACTCCAACATCTGGCATTCATCACAGCTGTACCGGGCATTTTGGCTATCTGATGGGGGATGCTGGCTACACACTGGAGCCATGGATGATGACACCCATATGAAATGCACACACACTCACACAAGAACGCCATAATGAGGCACACACACACAAACCAGGATCATTACAGAGCATGTGTTTGGAATGCTCAAGTCATGGTTCTGCTGCTTTAACATATCTAGTGGAGCCTTGCAGTACTGTCCAGCCACATGTGCTCACATGTTCATAGTATGTGCCATAGGTTCATAGGTAGGTATTAGGCTATCAGCCCAAGGGCCTACGTAAGCCTAGCCAACAAGGTTCCCTGGCTTACGCCACCCAAGAAAGTTATTTTCATGTGCCACTGTCGAGCAGAGACACAAAAGTGATCCCCCGGGTGTATTTCTTATTTCCCATCCACTCATCAAGATTTTTCTTGAAGAGTGTTAATGAAGAACTTTGCTTGACATAGATGGGTAGCCTGTATGATCTGCAGAAACAGCAGCAGCAAGAACAAAATGGGGAAGGGCCACATAGCCCCCCACCATTGCCAAGGTCTCCACAGGCACAGAGGGACTCGGAGGAGGAACATTCTGAGCCTGCCCCTGTAGGCAGATGGAGGTGTGCTCAGTATGCCCTGTCCTTGGCAAAGAGGCAATGCATAGCACATACACTGACACAGTAGGGCCTGAGGGACTGATCTCTCTGACTCGCACATACAATAAAATGGATGCCAAACATCACACCTATACCTTACCATGTATAGGCAGTGTACTGCATGCATCCGACGTGGTCACCCCTCAAGCACCAACCTCACAACAGCTTCAGGCACAAAGTAAGTCAGTCTCCCTAAGAAAATAAATGAATGAAGTGGAATGTTCTGATAGCATATCTATTGTATTGATTCAAGCATGCAAGGGAATGGGATGGCTTACTGGGATAGCAGCAGACAACTGACAGCTTTGTCAGATAGCAGGAAGTGTATTCCCAGTATTGGCTTACCCACACCATGCAGTACCACGCTAGTTGACAAATACCACTGCAGTATATGTGGTGAGCCAAATAATTGTGGGGTCATAGGTCACATACATGGATGTCAAAGTGGGGGTCCCATACCCACCTCCAGCCTCACCCAGCAGATCAGCTGTAAAAAAACATACAGAAATGTCTGGCAAAGGCCCCCACATGGTGACATCCATGAAATCCCCACCCACAGACATTTACACAGTGATATCATAGCAGGTCTGGCAGTGGCAGTATGGCTCTGAAAGATAAGAAGTCTGAAACTAAAAATGTTTATGCCAGAACAATCTGACCTGTGGTTGATATTGTTATGCCTGTAGTCTGAAAGATAGGGCACACCACTATGTTAAATGGGACCAAAATGTTAAGCAAATATCAGCACAAACTCTGCAAATGTGTATTGTGTATAGATGTGTCCCCCCATAGTCCCATAGAAATGAAGTAACATGTCCCTAGCCTTATGCAGCATCCAGACATCAACTGCAGTGATGGCTCAACACAAACAGAAAGCAATTGTCAGTAACACCCACAGTCAATGTACTGGTACCATCCCAGGGTTGTCCACTGCCAGCAGCCTGGGAACATATGATCATCAGAATGCACTGCCTTGCTACAGATGGCCTGCATCTATCACACCTGGCCTACAGGCCTGTGGCAAATGCCCATGCCTCACCCACAGTGACCTGTTAGGGAGTGTCATGGGGTCCATAACACCAACATAATTCAGTCAAAAAATGCAAATAAAGACCATGCTGCTAACTGCTAGGAGAAAACCTGCCAGTGTCAGAGATCCAGAAATCTGGACAAAGCCAAGAATAATGGGGTGAAAAAGGTCCAAAGAGAAGGACACCTTTGAAATATTGCTCTAATAATGTTATAAAGTTGATGGAATGATTGTAGTAGCATGGAATGGCTGATGGGTACAAAGTCTAAAACTGCAATGTCAACTGTCAGTAATATCTGACTTCAACCCTGAGTGACTTGCAAAACACTTTTCCTTGAAAACCACACTTGTTTGGGTAACCAACAAGATATATCAGTCATGGATGTGGACATTATGTGATACTCTGTACAGTCGACAGGTAGGGCTAGCAGTCTACTAAACATGGGAATGCACTCATTGCAGGCAGTCCTAACCCTGGAAGATGGTGACATGTCTGCACCCACAGAACCCTGGCCCACAGCCATGGGGAGTAGCACACCCTTCCCTGATCACTCATCCTATGCAACATTGCAACATCCTGACCCCAAAATGTGGCTATCCAAACAAAATGAGGGGGACCATACATATATGTGCGACACACACACACCTCCAGACTGGTCAAACAGTCTGACACACACAAGAACCTCCAAGTGCAGTCAACCTTTGAGAAGACCCATATGCAAAGCACTGGTAGCTATAGGCAAACATATCTGACCTAGGACATACTCCCCCCACACATATCTAATCCCCTACAAATCTATCCGGAGTCTGCCTGTCACCCTATTCCTGTCTGACTTATATTACCCAACCATGGACTGGAAATCAGACCAGGCCAGAACAGAAATGCACAGAGATTCCACCATTGTAATATATCACCAAGGTGCTGGACCGTTTCCACAGCACCAGCAGTCAATTGCTTGTAGGCACACCTATCAACAGGCTGGATTGTGCAAGAATGCGTAGCATTTGGCCCATAATCCTGATGTGTGCATCATCCATCCTGTATTCCTCTGGTAAATCACTGTGATGATCTGAGGAGGTATGTCACAAGGTACTGAAAAATACATGACAGTGTCAAATGGCATATATGTCAGATGTCTGCTAAAACAAGCCCTATAACCCTAGCAACCCATACATTACAGAGAATTAGTCACAATCACTGTATGGCCCATTGTCTACCAATTTTGATGGGCTGTCTCCAGATATCCTGCACCAACAGGTTGAGAGGTACAGCTGTAGCACAAGACAAACCAGACTGCAGTACAACAATCCCTGGAATGGAGTCCCAAATGTATTATAGAAGGTCACACTGGGCATGCTCATACACTTAGAGAAACGGCAGTAGGATCTAAGAATAAACAGGCCTTCCCCACCCAGTGCACTTCCCATTGCCCTACTTTAGCAGTCCTAAAGATGTCTGTCACCATAGAAGTCCCTTTAAGCCCTATAAGTTCTGTGGTGCATGCGATAACTGTGTTAACACTGTAGTACAAGTAACTAGTTAGGTAGGAGATTTAATCTCAGTCCTAGAAAATGTAAAAGTGTGTGTGTGTGTGTGTTTACAAGTTAAAGCTTCTGGATCCATTCAATCCCAGTACTCTTCCCCTGTCCTTACTTTAGCAATCCTGCAGATATCAGTCACCTTAGAAGTCCCTTTTGTTAGGTCTCACCACCATGAGCTCTGTGGCACGTGCGATAACTGCATAACACTATAGTACAAATAGCTAATCAGGTAGAAGTTCTAATCTCAGTTCTGGCAAATGTAAACGTGTGTGTGTGTATGTGCCTGTGTGTGTTTACAAATTAAAACTTTTGGGTCCATTCAAACCCAATACACTTCCCCTTTCCATACTTTAGCAGTCCTGCAGATATCAGTCACCTTAGAAGTCCCTTTTGTCAGGCCTCAGCCCCAAAAGCTCAGTGGTGCGTGTGATAACTGTGTAGCACTATAGTACAAATAACTAGTTAGGTAGGAGTTCTGATCTCCATCCTGGCAAATGTTAAAGTGTGTGCGTGTGTGTTTACAAGTTAAAGCTTTTTGGTCCATTCAAACCCAGTACACTTCCCCTTTCCCTGCTTTAGCAGTCCTGCAGATATCAGTTACCTTAGAAGTCCCTTGTGCCAAACCTCAGCCCCATTAGCTCTGTGGTGAGTGTGATAACTGTGTAACACTATCATATAAATAACTAATTAGGTAGGAATTCTAATCACAGTCCTGGCAAATGTAAAAGTGTGTGTGTGCGTGTGTGTGTGTGTTTACAAGTTAAAGCTTTTGAGTCCATTCAAACCCAATACACTTCCCCTACTTTAGCAGTCCTGCAGATATCAGTCACCTTAGAAGTCCCTTTCATCAAACCTCACCCCCATAAGCTCTGTGGCGTGTGCGATAACTGCGTAATTATATAGTACAAAAAACTAATTTGGTAGGAATTCTAATCCTAGTTCTGGCAAGTGTATATGTGTAGTTTAAAATATTTTGTGGCCTCTCTCATCCCGTACATCATCCACTGCCATACTTTACAAGGGCTGGTGATGTTCCTCACCTTAGAAGTACCTTTGGACAGCTTTCACCCTGTAAGCTCCGTGCACATGCAATAAATGCATAGCACTGTAGTAGCAATAAATAGATAGGTAGGGGTTCTAATCTCAGTCCGGGCAAGTGTGTGTATGTGTGTGTGTGTGTGTGTGTGTGTGTGTGTGTGTGTGTGTGTGTGTGTGTGTGTGTGTGTGCATGTGTGTTTGAACAGTATCCTGTCTGTGGATGGGGTTGTTGTGTTTGTGTGAGAATCATACCATTGGGGGGTGGGTTTTGCTACTTTTTGCTGTTGCCCACCCAATACATGTCCCAGTGTCCACATTACAAGGCCCGCAGTTGTCATCCACTGTAGAGGGACCTGTAGACACTCTGCAGCCCAATAAGCATTGTGCCATGTGCAATAACTATGTGACAGTATGGAATAGATAACAAAACAGGCTGCCCATCTAATCCTTGGATATCATTCCCCACTCAGGAATCATACACAAACACAGTCAGGTAGGCAGCCACACCTACATCAGTAGGTGGCCTGCAAACCAACTCACACATAGAACCCACAGTGTGAAAGCAGCGGACTCCATGTCAGACTACTGAACAGTCACGAGTGGAGTCCCACAGGTTGTGGACCTGGGTTCCCTCATGTTTGGGATGCACACCTCTGAGAACTAGCCCATTACAAAGGCGCCCTGGCTAACAATGTTTGCAGATGACTACAAGGTGGGTGCTATTATTACCCTCCCATGCGAGGTTGACATACTTCACAAAGGCCTTTCTGAGATCTATGACTGTTGTCAGAACCCTGGACATAAGCTCAATGCCAGATGATGTGCCGCCATCCCCTTTGGGTATGACATGGTTCCCATAAAGTAATACATTAATGGTAGTCCACTGAACACTGATGTTGGTATAACAGAACTGGGAACACAGGTTGACAGTGAGCTGTATGGTAACCACCACATTGCCACTGTCTTCCGAAAGTCCTTCGATGTGTCACTTCTCCTGACTCAGGGTGTTGCATCCGGGAAGTAAAAGGACAGTGTTTCCCTGTACACACCCCTCAGTAGGCCAATCAATGTGTACTATGGCCCATTTGCCATGTACCCTACTGGACACTAGGAGAGGCTGAAAATGTATCTCACAAAGAGGATCTTAGGTACTACACACTTGCCCATATGGACAGGCTCCAACAACTGCAATGAATCTCTGTCTCATATTGGCTACTTAGGTGCGGTCTCTGCCTGACACATACAGCCATGTCTGACCCAACCCTGTCAGGAATGCTACATCTGAGGAAACCAATCTGTCCACACAACATGCCCCCATCCTCACAATCAACAGGACATGCTGGAGGGACAGGTTTACAACCCACAGACTGGCCATGCCATGGAATAGACGCCACATACATGTCAAGCCGAGCACATCACTGGCCCTCTTCAAGAGAAATCTGGAGGAGTGGATGAGGAATAGAATACCCACCCTGTGGGTCACTCCGGTGACTATACTCAGTAGACACACTGGGAAGTATCGTCAGGTGGCATGATGTCAGTGTATTCCCATGGGCTAGCCTTGTAAAGTCTCCATGGCCATTTGCAATGTACAAACCTAGTGTGTGTGTGTGTGTGTGTGTGTGTGTGTGTGTGTGTGTGTGTGTGTGTGTGTGTGTGTGTGTGTGTGTGCATTAGTGTGTCTGAAAGTGTTTGTGAGTGTGTAAACATGTGGATGAAAGTAGTTGGTGGCCCATCTCACCCAGTACAACTATCATTGCCTACCTTACAAGTGCTGTAGATGTTATTCACTATATAGGTAACTTGGGACACTCCACAACCTATAAGCTCTGTGGTGTGTGCTGTAACTGCATAACAGTATAATACCAATAACCACATAGCTAGGGGTTCTTATATGAGTCCTGGCAAATGTGTGTGTGTGTGTGTGTGTGTGTGTGTGTGTGTGTGTGTGTGTGTGTGTGTGTGTGTGTCTGCTCGCATTGGTGTGTATAGCACTGGCTCTGAGTGTGTAGACTTGTATGCAACACTATTATGAGTACTCACACACCCAGTACAGCCACCATTGCCATACCCCACAAGGCCACATGATGTTATTCACCTTACAGGTACCTTGTAACACTCATCACACTAGCAGTCCTGTGCCACCTGCAATAACCGCATAATAGTGTGGTACCACAACTGGGTAGGGGTTCCAAACACAACACTGGCAACTGTGATCCTGTGCGAGCGTGTGTGTGTGTGTGTGTGTGTGTGTGTGTGTGTGTGTGTGTGTGTGTGTGTGTGTGTGTGTGTGTGTGTGTGTGTGTGTGTGTGTGTGAATAGTATTCTTTGTGTGTTTAGTTAGGGTCTATATTAGATCACCGAATGCTTAAAAAAGCGAACGGTGATTAATCGACCCTATGTAAGCAAAAGCTTACAATTTCGAACTGTCAGAACAGTGTTTTTTTTCCTATGATAAAAAATCGCTGTTCCAACAACAAAAATAAATAAATAAAACACTTTAAACATTACGCCCCCCTCCACATCCCCCCTACTTAAATATACCAACTCCGAGACCACACTACAGTGCCGAAAACAGCAAAGTAACAAAGTGGTCAAGCAAATTCTTTAACCAGGGAAAGAATTTGCTTAAAAGCCGCTTCAATCCTTTGCCGTTTCTGTCTGTTGAGTTCGACTAAGATGCATTCGAAAGAATGTGTCTTCGGTCTTCTAATAGGGAACGATTTGGTTGACACAATATCCTTTGAGGTTGTGGGCATTAGCAATCTGAGGTGTGTTTCACCCACTACACTTACCATTGTCCATTATACTAGAACTGATGTCAATCACCATAGACTGAGATACAACCGCTTAGCCCTATAATCTGTGAGACACATGCAAGAACTGTTACACAGACCTGGGAAATGTGTGCAGATACAGCTGTACCCAGACTATGAGATGGTCGATGAGTTACTACACTGCCATACCCTATGTTGGTGATATCTGCAGGGCCAAATCCTGCTGACACACAGGCACCTGGAAAACAAACAGAATACAGCATGTAAGAACACATTCACTTAGTGTTACTAACACCAATAATGCATCATGGCTGAAAAAGTACACACACAATCTGATGTGTACCCATTACAAATGCCAGATGACAGCACCTTGCACAGCATTAAATAGCTACACTGTACTAAAGACACCCTGTGCATCAGACCCATATAAGCATGTCCCTGCATCAATGGTATGGATGGCATGGATGTGGCACAGGCATCATCATATGCACAGGGTGTTGTGTGGGTTTGCCAGAAGCCTGGGCTGGGCCACACAGTTGACATCATGTGTGTGTGTGTTTGGGGGGGGATCATTAAATGGGCAATGCAGGGGTGGTGTGTGTGTGAGTGTGTGTGTGTGTGTGTGTGTGTGTGTGTGTGTGTGTGTGTGTGTGTGTGTGTGTGTGTGTGTGTGTGTGTGTGTGTGTGTGTGTGTGTGTGTGTGTGTGTGTGTGTGTGTGTGTGTGTGTGTGTGTGTAGGTGCCTTTTCTCATGGTGATGTGTGTGTGTGTTTGTAGGCACACAGTGACACCATATGGGTGCCCTACACAGTGTTATTTTGGACAGCTGTGGGCTGTACATGGTAGGGTGTACAATTCACCATCTCTGGCCACAGACACGGGAACTGGGCATGCCAAGGGTATCACCGGCACCACTAGGGCTGAGTCCAGATGCAGTACTACTCCCCGCTGGTGACTGCTGCCTGATGGATCCGCATCCCTGATGGGACTGGCCAGAATCACATGCCTATGGCCTGCTGCGTCATGACATGGACAGGACACCCCCTTCAGTAGTGCTGGTGGTATTGCCAGCATGGGAATGTGATGGTGCATGGCCATGTAGACCCTCTGCTGATCGTGGTGTTGACCTACAGCCACATGGCTGCTGGCCAGTGTCCGCCAAACACTCAGACACAGATATTTCATGGTCAAGGAGTGCCAAGGTCTCTCCCCACCATCTATCCATGACCCCAGTATGCTCACAGATGGTTGCAGTGAGTTCATATTGCCATGAACACCATGGGTGTGCTCATTCATAACCCTGCATATATGTCTGGTATTATGTTCATTATGTGCCTGTGCCCCCATGACAGCCTGAAACATGCATCTGGTGACTACTGCCATATCACTTGCAGCAGGGCTATGACAGGCTGCAATCCTCCTCCAAGCACCCCTGCCCATCTGCCTGTGTGGGACCTCGCCAGCACTCTGGTTATGGCTAGTGCCTGCAGCCTCACTTGCCATAGTCACCACAGTAGCCCGTTCCATGCCACCACCTGCCAACTGTCCATCATCTGTGGCCACTGGTGATGTGGTATGTGTGGACATTGTGACTGTGTGCGGGGATAGGGTTGACAATAGTGGGATGGCAACTGATGGCACAGTATCAGCCCCTGACAACCCCCACATGTGCCTCAATATTAGTATCATCATGGTCAGATCCTGCAGAGACACTGACATCAGTATCAGAGCCGGAGGGACCACAGCCACCATGTCCACCTGTGAGGGAAAAACAACATATGTAAATCACTACTGGCACTATAAGGTTTACTGGCACACACACACACACACACACACACACACACACACACACACACACACACACACACACACAGACACACACAGAGGTGAGGCACCTCAAAGACATTACAAAGACCTCACATTAGCCAACTGGGGGCATTCACAACACACAGTCAGTCAGTAACATACACATTCTGGACGAACACTCAGCATCATGCAGTGCAGCCCTTTCCAATTACCCTTACTACTAATATGCACCTCTGGAATACGTGAGTGGTGTTAGTAGGTGATGGTCTTCACCTAGCACACACTGCACTCATGTAAATTATTGCTGTTCACCTGTCTAGCACTGTGGCAACTCCTACAGAACATACCCCCCAACTGTACAGGGTTTTGCTAAATGTCTACATGTGTTGCTCATGTTTGGTCTATTCCCCATAACTCCTGTGTTTGTCTGATACATTACTGGGTTGGCCTGTGGATTAGTGCCACTAAATAATGTCCTTATTGGAGGTGCAAACTGCATAACCTGCAGTACATGTATTTTAAAACAAAGCCGGTTACTCAAACAACTTCTCAAGCTTACAGTGGATATAGTAAGTGTACACACACCTGTTAACATGCCAGGTTTAGTGATATATCACATGACATCTCAGAAATCAGGTCATAACATTGCCATCATTTCATTTGACATATAACTTGTGTAATCCAAATGAAGAACATACACATCGGTTACAGGTAACATCTGGTAACTGAAATAGGTACATTAGGCTGGTTGCTTGGTTCCACTCCCTTAAAGTAATACTCTGTTAAAGCAACTTTTGATTTAATCACAGCATGCAGTCCTCTTGGGAAGGTGTCTATCAGTATTTCACATCCTGACTTGCCAATGTTTGCACACTCTCCCTTGCAAAACACCTCCAACTATGTCAGATGGCAAGGGCATCCCCTGTGCACTGCCCTCTTCAGGTCACCCTGCATATATCCTATTGGATGTAGGTGTAGGCTCTGACTCGGCCAGTGCAGAACATTGCATGTGTTCTGCTGATGCCATCCTTTTGTTGATATGGATGTATAGTTTGGGCCATCGTTGTGTGGAAAGGTGGAACCTACACAACTGCTGTTTCCCATGTTTGAGTTTGGGTGGGGGCTACCCAAAGGTTGGCAAGGAGCTCCTCAGTCACCGTAGGTGGGGCCTGTGCAGCTGGCCTCCCCACCAGTAGCAGTACAGTCCCTCGCTACAGCAGCTGCCCTTTGCCAGGCACTATGTATCAAGTCAGTTGCTTTATGCCTGACCTGATCATATGTGCTTCCATGGTGGCCCAACACATTCACTTTGTGGACAATCTCATCTGACAGGGCAGTCCGATCCTGCAGATGTTGGTGGCTATGGCCAAAAAGGATGGCATAGTTTAAGATTACAGCTTCTGTGATGGCTGCTGTCTCCACATCGGTTTAAGGCATTTGCCACTGCATGGCACCTGGAGGACATACACAGGAAACACATCACATGACCTCAGACATTGCCCAGCACATACATAGGGACTATCATTAGCCACCACTTACAAACCCATCATAGCCCTGTACCTGGCAGCACTGTATGAACATGCATTGTACTCCTGGTCCTGATGTGTTATGTTCCCCCCAATGAGAGCTAGTACATTGCATAAACCACCATTCATCATTCACGTTTGTATAGAGGGATGACAGTGGCCATGTTCCTTGCAGATGGGATGTGAATGGTGCTCAGGCTTTGCTTGCATACTGTTTGTACTGGAGCTAGAAGCATATATTTGGGTTCATCTAGGATGCAGACAGGAATGTTATCAGGCCCCATGGGGACTTCCTTTTGTCAACTTTGATTAGGCAGTCTGGACCTGATCCATGATGATGAGGGGAGGGGTGCATGTGCTGTGCATATCCACCTATACTGATGGTGATCCAGGGTGGTGATGTTTGCCCTAAATCTGTCTGCAGCAGGTTGTCTGTAGTTATGGTGTGTGTGTCTGTGCTGTGATTGACCACCATTACAGAGTGGGTTGGGTTGGTGCTTCTGAGACTGCAGACATATGTGAAGATGGCCTTGTGATTGCCCTTAGTGGATGTGTCAAATTTGTACTCATAGTTAGCCTTACAGTAATCCACCTGTGACCTATTATGCTCATTCAGACAAAGGCTGACTTGGTTCCTATTTGGTGCCTGCTCCTACTTTGCCCTGTACAACCAATATAGCATCACATCATGTGCTTTATGCATTGCTGCTGTCCAGCAAAGGGGTTCCCTCTACTTTGGTGGAGACAGGTTTTACAAGTAAGGTTTTGCTGAGGCCATACAGCTATGTAGGTGGTCATATACCTGTTTGTAGTACGCATGGACACAGGGTCAAAACACAGTTGGCCACCTCTACAATTTCAACGTGATACTCATGCTTATTATACTGCCCATGTCTGTGTCAGGGCAATGACACCACCAGTAACTGTAGAGGTGTAACTCTTTTGGATGCACAGAAACTAAGGTTACACACATGTACAGCTTATTCACATGATGTTTTGCATCCCATGTCAGTTGTTATGAGGCAGCCAGGTACACCTACCCATACATACATATGCACAGGTAATACCTGCTATACATTTCTGTTCTATGTCAGCATGGCAGACTGTAATGACAGTCTTGCTGCTCAGTCAGTCATGTCAACTTGTTAGGGCAGGACATCTGTAGGACAATGCACATACAAGGTGGGCTATGGGCTGAAATTAGTGACACTTTCTTCATATTGCTGTAGCGCACATATGTCATTTGATAGTACAGTAGCATTGCATTCACAGACATATCCTGGAGGATGTCTGAGGCTCATATGCCAGACAGAGAGGTGAAAGGCCAGGTGTGTGGTAGTGAAGGTAGGAACTGTTAATGTGAGTATGACTGGTATGGGCACAGATCTGGCTGATATGCTGGACGGAGGAAAGGTGGATATATTGTGTGTGCCAGAGACCAGTTGGAAGGGGTGTACAGCTGTGCATATTGGAGTCGGGTACAAATAGTTCTATCATGGTGTGTATGAGAGGGGAAATGGTGTAGGGGTTAACCTGAAAGAACATTATGCCAAGAGTTTTTGCGGAGATCATAAGAGTGTTGGGTAGAGTGATGTTCAGAAGGCTGGGAATTGATGGTGTAATGTTGTTAATGCATATGCTCTGCTAATTGCATGCCTGATGGATGAGACAGATGTATTTTGGTGTGGTTGGATGAAGTGGTGATGCATGTACCCAAGGGTGAGTGAGTGGTGATTGTAGCAGATTTCAATAGGCATGTTGGTGAAGGGGACAAAGGGGATGCAGAAATGATGTCTACGCATGGTGTTAAGCAAAGGAATGCAGAAGGTGAGCTGGTGGTGGAGTTTGCAACAGAGGTTGTACATGGGTGTGACAAATACAAAGTATTACAAGACTGAGGGGCATAGGGTAATATACAAGAGTGGAGGAAGATGTACACAGGTGGATTATCTCCTATGCAGGTGGGCCTGTTTGAAGGGGGTTGGTAACTATAAAGTGGTGACAGGGTAAATGTAGTTAGGCAGCATGGAGGGTTGGTCTGTGGGATGATGTTGGTGATCACGAAGAGGAGGAAGAGTGTGAGGGCGGCACCATGGATCAAATGGTGGATACTGAGAAAGGGTGATTGTGAGGTTGAGTTCAGGGAAGAGTTAAGACAGGCAGTGGGTGGCAGTGAAAAGTTAGCAAATATCTGGGTAACTACATCCGAGCTAGTAAGGAAGATGAGTAGAACGAAGCTTGGTGTGAAATCTGCACAGAGGAAGGAGGACAAGGAGACCTGGTGGTGGCATAAGGAATTACAGGGGAGTATACTGAGAAAGATGTTGGCCAAGGAGAAGTGGGATTGTCAGACATGCAGAAAGTAGACAGGTGTATAGGGAGATGGGGTGCATGGCAAAGAGATTGGTGGCAAAGGCTGAGGATGGGCCATCTGAAGTGTTGTATGTAAGGTTGGACACCAAGGATGGAGAATAGGACCTGCACGAATTGGCTTGACAGAGGCATGTAGCTAAGAAGGATGTGCAGCAGATAAGGCTGAGAAAGGATAGTGGTGGAACTGCACTCACTAGCGAAGAGAGTGTGTCGAGCAGGTGGAAACAGTACTTTGATGGGCTGTTGAATGAAGAGAATGAGAGAGTGAGAAGGTTGGATGATGTGGGTATGGTGAATCAGGATGTGCAACAGATTATCAAGGGGAAAGTAAGGATAGCTATGAAAAGGTTTAAGAGT